>NW_007727530.1:172719-234123 GCF_000696425.1 Galeopterus variegatus
GGTGTTGCCCCCGCACCTCGCTCAGCCAGTGAGCGGGAACCGGTCTGTATGTGGGATCCGAACCCTCGGCGGGAGCACTACCGCGCTTCCCAAGCAGCGCACTAGCGCAGTGCGCCACTGGGCCGGCCCTGTAAGACACTTTTTAATATTTGTAAGAAACATTAACCTGTTCAGTTAATTCCTACCAAAGTCTCATACATTTCTTTTTGCAGAGAGGATTGGAACTGGCAGTGCGAGAGCTAATTCTGTGCTTAATAGTAGCAGTTACCTTTTGAATTGCCCTATTACCCACTTAGGTTTATACATAGTAATTTACAAAGCAATGTTAGGCACTAGTGAGAATTTGCCTTTCTCAAATTGCAGATTATTTATGAATACTGCCTCAATGTTTTGTCTAATTTTTTTTCATGCTGTCCATGGTTACAAAGAACATTTAATCTCTCACCACTTCTCCAGGCATGTAGAAGAACATTAACTCTCCATATCATCAATAAGAAATCAGCAGAAGTACATTTTGTAAAACATAATTTGATTAAGCCTTTCTCATATTATGTCTTTAAGAGAGGTTAAAACAGAGATGAGATGCTGCCATGAGAGTGTTCCACACTGCAGAAACCATGTTTCAGAGTCTGCACATTATTTTTTTCTTACAAATAAACTCTCTCCAAACTAATTGTTTGCAAATTCAAAGCACACAAGACATTTTCTTTATAATAACCAAGTACAGGCTCAATAAAATATAGACTGCTGGAATGGGCTTCCATATTTAAAACATTTAGGTGAACTATTACCATTTTGAAATCTTATTAAACTCATTTGAATTAGATTTTGTCAATACTGGAATAGATGGGAAGAAAAACTTGAAGATTTTTTTTTCTTATGTGGAAAGAATTTATACTCTCCCTAGGCATGGAGATTACACAATTACACAATTACAAGACTGGCAAGGAGAAAGCCCTACATAGAGCAAGACAAGTTTTGGTGTGTCTTTTGGCCGTCTGTCATAGGGAAGGTGAAGACAGTGTCAGATTATTAAACAGAAGATATAAGTGGCACCCAGAAGTGCCCATATTGATTCATATTTTAAGTGGAATACACTGTTCAAAAACTTTGAGAGTTGCTACCAATACCTGGTATTAGGAAAATGTAATTGTTAGGTAGTTCATGCCAAAAAGCTTGCATTTCTTTATAAAGAGCTATTGTGGGGAAAAAAATACTTTGCTGTGTTATGTTTAAATAATGTGTGTAGTAATGCTGTGCTTTTAGAAAACAAGTGTTTACTTCTAAGTGAGGCTAAACTGTCTGACTCATTTTTTCACTCTGCATACTTTATGAACACATGAGACCAAAAAAGAAAAAGATGGAAGGTGCTACATGTAAGCCCTGGGTGTTAATTTCTACAACACTGTTCTAAGGACTGTCCTTAACACCCTGTGACATTGGTTTTAGACTTCAGTGTCCTTTATTCGATGCTTACATACATTTTACTGAAAATTTGTAAACCCAAAGGCATAAGGCACCGTGATGAGCTTTCACTTAGGCTTGGCTGAGCTCTTCCCCACTATAGGTAAAACATGTTGGTTTTAAACAGTAGGTGAAATTCTCATAAACACACTGTACTCATAATTTATTTCCCATTATATTTTACATATATTGTTATTATTATTATAACATTACATTTATCTTTACAGTAGTTATTGCGAGGCAAATTGGAAAACAGACCTCTGGAGAAGTAAAAGTACAGCATAATCAGAATTAAAGGCTAGACTTTGGTCCCTTCTGCTATGTGTGATTTCTGTAGAAGAAATACATACCAAAAAAATTCTTACTATTTACTAGATTCCCTCTAATTGGGATCATTAACATCTACAGCACCTACAACCTCTTTTTTTCTACAAAGGGTGGAAAAAAATATTTAAGGACTATACATTCACCTGTAGAGATTTCCCCATTTCATTATTTCATTATTTAACTTCAAAACTATCCTTTCCTAAATACAACAATACGGAATATTTTCATACTTTGAATTCCAAGTGAGTTAAATTTCACATTTTACTGGAAATTTTAAAGAATCCTTCTACAAAACTGAAGACAAAAAAGCAAGAAAAGAAATAACTATTCTGTGCTATTAGTATACCTACCATTAATCTTGTAATATATTCTAAAGTAACATGGAAGTTAAGGAGGCAACATTACAAAACTGAAGACAAAAAAGCAAGAAAAGAAATAACTATTCTGTGCTATTATTATACCTACCATTAATCTTGTAATATATTCTAAAGTAACATGGAAGTTAAGGAGGCAACATTTAAATAATGTGATTTTATGGAAGGCTTCCTTAAACAAATAACCATGCCCGGAATGTAAAATGATTAAATTCTATACTGAAAATGTCATTAAGTTTATCACTTCACTTACTAGTTAAGATGCATTTTTTAAAAATAAATTATAAATAAGAGCTTACTGAACAGGATAACAAAAAGAAAGCAAGATGACACTGACAGAGAGAATAAATAGTAGAATTGGTACAGCTCTCAGAGACTTTGTTATATTGTCAATTTTGCTAGGATCAGATGCTTGCATATAAACATGATTTACTATTTACTATTTGTGGCACATTATTAGTAGTGGTATTAACAGCAGCAATCCAAACATGAGTTAATGCTTAGAGGCTGGCCAGTCAGCACAGTTGGATAGAGCATGGTGCTGATAACACCAAGGTCCAGGGTTCCTGTTAAGGCCAGCCATCAAAAACAAACCAAAAACAACACAAAGAAACCAAAAGTTTATGCATAGAAACCAAGAGGATTTCTTAGCACAATACTTAGACATGGTCACTTCTTAAGCTCATGTAGCTAATGATAATATATGCAAATTATGTAAATATACTGCAGAATGGTGTGACTCACAAACACATGAAAATCAAAGTTAAATAACAGCCACAGTAAACCCAAATCCCTGAGAATAACAAGCTGGTATAGATGGAAATAGATATTCACTAATCTCATGTGTAAAATATTAAATTATGTTGTACATTCATACTATAAATCAAATTGTCAAATCCTTCCAGCTCTCACTGGGGAGTATTTCCATCAGCGAAGTCAGCATTTCAGAGGACAGAAGAAATTTAATCCACTTTCCAAACAAATGACCTAATTCATTCATACAAATAAAGGATAATGTTGTCAGTCATTTATTCCTGTACTCCATGTACTGAACACACATGGATCTTTCTAATAGATGGAACACAATTACACATATCAGCAAGACAATGAGCAAACAGTAAGAATGAAGACTGTCTACCTCCTTTCTAATTTTACTGAAGCCGCAATAATCAGAATAATACAAGTCTTCATAACCTTGGGATCTGTAGCATGTTTTCCAAATATGACACGTTTGCCCCTTTCCCATTTTCTAAATATTCATCATACACATGAATACACATCATGTTTATCTTTTTCTGATAAGGGAAACCACATTGGGTAAGACAAATTAACTGAAGCAGAGAGAAGTATTAAAATTTATTCTAGTTTTGGCAAATTTGACAGAATAAACTTTTGTGGTGTTTGTATATATGTGAGTGTGTGTGTGTCTGTGTGAGTGTGAGAAGAGAAAAACAAACAGGTTGTGCTAGCATTCTTTCCTAGTTAAACAAGTAGAAAGCCCCATTACCATGGAAACTGACAAGAAAAGCAATTCTTTTTTTTCCCATTTATTCTCTCCCCATATTTAGCAGGATATGAAAAAAAGATTAAGTTGCATTGATGTAGTCAAAATAGGAATTCAATTATAAACGAAAATAATAGTAATTAAAAAACCCTCCAATATTGCTAATTAGGTATTATTACTGTGGAGCACATTATTAGTGGCAGTAGTAAGGGCAGCAAAAAAGCCACAAGTGTAGGCATAGGAAGCAAGAGTTTCTTCATACAATATTAGCTATGACCTCTTAGCTAAGATGATGTAGATAATGCTAATAATGTATGCATATTGAAGTTGTGTATCAGGAAAAGATACTTGAGACAAAACCCATCACATTAAGTAGACAGTAAAGAAAACGTGAGAATAGATGCTACATAAATATTGATAATATAAAAACAAATAAACTTTGGAGGTGGAGGCCCCACCTCCAAAGTTCACCACTTGACAGATAAGGTCTTTCATTCATTCGTCAGGCAAATATACATAAACATTGGCTACACCAAATACTGGGAACACAACTGAATAAAACATGTCTCCTTCTCTTGAGAGTCTACAACAGAGTTGAGAAGAAATTAAAAAACACATGTAAATAACTGAGATTACTATTGTATGAAGAGGGGTTAGATAAAGGTATGCACAAGGACAAATATGGGTATAGACTTGAAGCATCTTGACACACTGAGGCAACAGGGAAAGAGGCAATGGGTTTCCTAGAGGATGACACAACACTTCACCGGACAAAGACTAGTTATTGCTTAGGTGAAGGTCTTCATATTTCATGTTTATGAGCTTTGGTGAGGGGGTACAGGTTCCTTGGCTTTACCTCCAGAATCTCCGATTCTGTATGTCTGTGAAACAGTCTGGGAGCCCACAATTTTTATATGCATCTCAGGTGACTGAGAGACACTTGGTTCTGGGTGGAGAAAGACTGCCTGGAAAGCATTGTGAAAAATCATGGTAAGGTGTAGAAGACTTTCTCCAAGTGAGAGTTTGAGCTTTTTTTTTAAGGAATTTATTTATTTTATAATTTACATGTATTGATTGTACATAATTATAAGGTTCAGAGTTATATTTCAATACATATATATAATGTGTGATGATCAAATTCATCATCACAAAAACTTCATCATTTCTTTATGATAAAAACACTTGAGCTCCTCTCTTCTAGCCACTTGAAAACATACAATTAATTATTGTTATAGATGCCTAGCGCTACTGTACACCACCAGAGCTTCCTTTTCTTATCTACCTGTAATTTTGTATTCATTAATCAATCTCTCCCTAACCCTCACTCTCCTTTCCAGCCTCTAGTAACCACAATTCTAAGGAGTTTGAACTTTAATCAAAAGGATGTGTGGAAGGCAGAAAAAAAAATTTTAATCTGAGAAGCTGGAGGGTCAAATTTGTGTTTTAGTAGGATCTCTAAGACAACAGTGCAGAAAAAGTATATGTATCTCATTCTTAATGTTAATGACACATGAAAATAGATGTTCTAATGTTCTTTGGCAAAATGCTAATTGGAGCTTGTCTGCCATTATTTTAAGTGGAAAAATTTATAATGCATAAGTCAACCTAAACCTCCAACATTTTTCAAAAGCACATCTAAAATATCTACACGCTATCATTTACTGATCAAACAGTATGATTGCTTAACCATAGTGCTTTGTGAAGTGTAACGGGGCTCCTCATAGTACCAGTGATATCAGAGACACACAAACCTTGAGTCGATGCTCAAACTGACGCTGCTATCCTAAATAAAAAATGTATATGATTTTCTGATACAAACATCAAATGAAAAACATTCTATAAGGTTTTAATTGTAAAAACCATGAGGCATTCTACTTGGGAAAGATGAGCCAGGTTGTTATTAGGTGGGTTATGCAAGTATAAGGACCAGACTGTACATAAAAGATTAATTAGGTGGGAAATGAACTGAATTAGGTGAGAAGGGATAAGGGCTTGGACTGAGGAGTAGGGGAGCTGAATGGGGAGAAGGAATAGAGAGGAGATGATGGAATCAAGAGATATTAAGGAGATAAGGTGAAACAGATTAATAATCATGGGGGATGAATGAGGATCAGGAGACAAAGGATGACTTCCCAGGTTGCTGGGCTGAGTGATGGGGTAGCTGACATTACCACTCTACATGAGAAGAAAAAGGAAAAGAAAGACAATAAAAAATTGAGTTGTTTCAGAATATATGTTAAAGTCTAATAATATGGCAATGCTGATGGTACATAGAAGAGCAATTATTCTTCAAACAAATAGACATAAAATGGTTATTTAAAGGGGAATATAACACATTTTAGGAAAAAAAAATTTTCTACGTGAGGTAGTAAGATAGAGTCATAAAAGATAGAGAAGGCTGGTCAACAGTTAAGATATCAAACCATCTGATTAAGAGCAAAACTACAAAAAACCTGTCCGACCTAATATAATCATCACAAAGTCCTTCATAATGAGAAAATGTTCAGAGGCCCAAAGCTACAGCAGTGTAGGCAAAGCACAGGTTGAACAAAAAACAGACTGCAAAAGTATGCACAGTCTCAATTACTAGGACCAGTAAACTACCTAGTTTCAGGTATTCTGTTATCAATGACAGAAAATGTTCAGAGGCCCAAAGCTACAGCAGTGTAGGCAAAGCACAGGTTGAACAAAAAACAGACTGCAAAAGTATGCACAGTCTCAATTACTAGGACCACTTCACAGTTATTCCTTAATTATGTTAAATAGTTGGACATGTATCAGTGCATTCATCCATTTTCTGTCATTGATAACAGAATACCTGAAACTAGTAGTCTCAATTACTAGGACCACTTCACAGTTATTCCTTAATTATGTTAAATACTTGGACATGTATCAGTGCATTCATCCATTTTCTGTCATTGATAACAGAATACCTGAAACTAGGTAGTTTACAAAGAAACAAAATTTATTTCTTACAGTTTTGGAGGCTGGGAAGTCCATGGTCCAGGGGGCGCATCTGGTAAGGGCTTTCTTCTTGGTGGGGACTTGGTGCAGAGTCCCATGGCAACACAGGGTAACCCATGGAAAGCACAGCATGAGCAAGAGAGCTAACCTGCTCATTTGCTGTCCTTATAAAGCCATCAGAACCAGTCTCTGATAATCCATTAAACCATTAATCCACTAATGGATTTTTCACCCTCTTAACACTGTCACAGTGGGGATCAAATTTCCAATATATGGACTTTTGGGGGACATTCAACCCATAGCAAGGGGTGTTTTAAATTTAAACAGTAACACTTTTGAATGCTTGTCAAAACACCAGGAGATGTCTGACAAGAAGCATAATGATTTACTTATATTTGTCAAATAAGAACTTTTGACAAGTAACAATATGAAATCACATTCTCCCTTTAAAGAAAAAGCCAAAATAGCTGAGCTAGAAGAACTACAGTTATACCTCTGGGATCTACTTTGATTCTCTTCAGTGGCAATTCCCACGTAAGGTATGGACACCCATCTTAACCCCAGGCCACCTAATAGGAAACACAGCAGTTACTACAAAAGAATCACTTGTCCTTTAACCTCATTCTCCCAAGATTAAGCTTTCTTGTTCAAAGAGGTTTCAAGAGCTTTATGATTGGTTTTCTCATCCCCTAGTGATATTGCAAAAACAAATGGAAATAAAGCTGTTTTTGTTATTTTTTGGAGTTCCTACACTAAACCCACTTAATATCGCTGTTTAATATCTTCAGGATGTTTTATTTAAATGTCTTTCAAAGCTATATTTTAGTAAGCTTTATATTCTACAACAAAAGGTTGTTTGCAGAACATTCTTAAAATTTTACTTTAGCTTGTTCTCATTCAACTTGTCTAAAGGAAATAAATAAATAACTGTAAACATTGTTCAAAAGGAAGAAATACGAAGTGAGATTTACTGAAAAAGAGATTTATTTTAAAACCTGTCAAACTTTCTTTTTGTAGAAAACAGGATAACGAGGACTCCTCAGGAGATCAGTTCAGCCAAGTAACTTTCTCTTTCACTGCTTTCATCTACCATCAGATTAGAAAGTTTCCCCCTAGTGTCTGCAGACTGTTAAAGACCTAGGAGAGAATGTGGGCCTATTAATGACTACAGAAAGCCTCGGGCAATGGAGAAACCAGCTTGTTAGGGGATCTCAGGTTCAGAGCAGGGGGGAAAAGCACCAGGAATCTAATTGTCACGCAGCCGCTAAGCTCCAGAATATCTACACTGACCTTACACACTCAGATCTTCACACCAGCACAGCATGAATACAAAACACAAACAAACGAAGAAGCTGCCAACACCATCCTTTGCCTCAAAGGACTTCCAAGCACTGCAAAGAAACTAACAATAAAAAAGTAAAACCTTCATAAATCTGGCTTATATCAGTATTTTTCAATTCCCATGACTATTGCCCTCATTCAGGTCTTATCTCTAGGCTAGCTGGTTACAGTAGTCTCCTAAAAGACCAAACTATCTTCAGACTTTCACCACTGTTACCTACACTATGCCCCATATTGAGGTGCATGTTCCTGATGTATCTCTTGGTCATCCTCTTTCTACCAGCACCTCCTTCCCAATCTTCTCTACTATCTCCAAAACCTTTAATGGATGGTGCCCACTGCCTACTAAACAAAATCCAACCTGAAATTCTAGGTTTAACAAACCTTGTTTGTCTCATATCTAATTAACGCTCAACATGATCTCTTTACTTCAGGTATTCTAGGGCCCTTCCTTCTTTTGAATATTATCATTATTATAGTTAATAATAATGTTTTAAAATGGTGAACTAACAAAATCATCAGCTATGCCACATTGCTTTATCTGATCACTCCAGACACTATCAATGCATAGTCTTATATTCTAGCTGTGTGTCTTATCTCCTCTTTTAAATGGAAATTCCTTGGAGGTTATACTATCTTTTACAACTTTCCACAACAGAGAAAATTAAAACAGCATCCTTCATAGTATTTAAAGGTATTGGATAGAATCTTAGGACAGTACTTTAAATGCAAACCAACACATAACAATATGGTGTAGGTAGTTGTCCATCTACCATACATTAAGAGACCAACTTGTTCCAAATGTCAATGTATTACTCAAAGTGTGGCCCCAAAACACACATCACTAGTATCACCTGGGAGCTTCTCAAAAATGAAGAATGTCTGGTTCTCCTCCAGCCAAATAAATTCAGAATCTGCACTTTAACAAGATTCCCAGGTGATTAGTGTGACATAAATGTGAGAGAGAGACTGCTCTCAAGTTTCTTCAGAGTCAATTGGTTTCCTTTTCTTTCTTTTCTTTAATTCAAAATATTTTAACATTTACTTGCACATATTTGTGGGGTACAGTATGTTGTTTTAATACATGCATATACTGCACAATGACTCACTTAGGATAGATAGCATAGTTTTATACCCATTA
Source organism: Galeopterus variegatus (assembly GCF_000696425.1). NCBI lineage: Eukaryota > Metazoa > Chordata > Mammalia > Dermoptera > Cynocephalidae > Galeopterus > Galeopterus variegatus. Next base: position 181,835 of record NW_007727530.1, read on the forward strand.
GTCCACCACTTTTCAGGCCATCTTCCCCCCCATTGGTTTTCTTGGTCATCCAGCACACTTAGGTTAGGGGCCCTCTCATTACAGATGACAGCTACACAGGATTAGATAAATTCTTTAGAGGTCTGAGCACTGAAAATATACCCCCTTCCTACATGTAATTGACAATGAAAATATTAAATTTTCAAGATTATAAAGCTCTGATTTTTCCATTAATGATAACTGTCTTTCTTAAAAAATATCAAATGCTTTCACAAGATATTGTTGAACATTGAATGATACCCATTTTAGCTGATGTGCTACATCTGTACTTGGTCTGCCTCTTGGGTAATCCAAAACAAAATTTTGTTAATAGTTTAAATATTATGAGCTGTAGCAATCAAAATGTAATATAAACTTATTTTATGAAGCATTTTAAAACACATTGCCCCAACCCGGATTCTCAGAGCTCACATTCTCTGATCATCTGACAAAACTGGTTGTTTAGTACATGTCACCCTCAGCTCAAGGATCTTCAGGCTACACAGTACAGACTCTTCAGTCTGATGTTTCTTCATGCCAATCTCCTAGTGCCACACTACATGATCTGTCCTCTTCCACTCCAGATTTGCCTCTTACTGTACCGTTACATTCCAGACACATTCTGAACATTCCAAGCACATTCCTTCTCCACAACTTTACCCAAATTTTCACTGCTTGAAAAATGATCCTCCTTGTTTCTAGTGAAAAAGGTTGTATGCCAGTATAAAATCCAAGAATGTGAAGTTCACTGAATACCCTCAGACCCCAATGACCCAAACACTCTCATCTTTCTTCAATGCTTATTTAATTTCAGGACACACATTTGACACATATCAGCATGTGCTTCCATGGGTCATCTATCTTTTCATGTGCAATTTCTCAGTAGACTAAGTTCCATATCTTATGACTCTGGAATTCCCATAGTCTTCAGCAATATTTTAAGCAGACTATAAAAGCAATACATGTTTGTTGTTGATAGCACAATAAAAATAAATTAAAAAGAACAAAGTCATGAGTGAAATATATTCTATAGCAAAACAGAAATTATATGTCTATTACCTCCCCCTTTCAATTGTATATTTCAGAGTTGACCACATTTACAACTTACAATTGAGAGTATTAGGGTGCTTAGGGTACAACTTATTCGTTATTTCCTTACTCCATATCTGAACATAAAAAATAAAGATTGTACTGGTCTTTTCAAGTACTTTAATTTGATATCCATAGATTGAAAAATGTAATTAAAAAGAAACAAGTGATTCTTAAATATCATAGGTTTTTAAAAATCCAAAATAACGTCAGTGAATTTAAGTTGAAATTCAGTATTGTATTGTGTCATGTAAAGCAATGTATACTACAGGAACATCTTTTTAAAAAAATAACTTTAATTTTTGTTTGACATAATAAATACTTTTAAAGGAGTGAGTTTTTAAAATCTCACCTAATTTTTTATCTAAATAATGGTGTTTTTGCCAATCTGAACTTTATAATATCTCAAAAAAGTTTAATATATTGAATATAATGTGCTATTGAAATCAAATTCTCAAGTTACATGCTGTTAAACACACCAAGCCATCATCTTTACAGAATGTTTAAATAATATTCACTTAGTTCATCACTTTGATATAGGGGTATAGGGTTCCTACATAACAAAAAAATTGCTACATCCAAAATAAGTTTGAGATTATACTGAGGATATTACATGACAAAGAAAAGAAATTAAAATATGCGTACATATTATTTTAAAGTGAAAAGTCTATTCAAGACCTACCTCATTATTTTTCAGCCTTATAAACATTTTCCAATCACCATATTCCAATCAGTTCTGAACATTTACTTTTTTTTTTTTAATGTCACTCCTTAATTTTATTTATTAATTTTTATTTATTTTTTTCATTAAATTTTTATTTTGTCAATATACAATGTATATGATTATTATGGCCCATACTTTTAAAATGATTCCCTTGTAGAGATATGCAAATCAATAACTCAGAGTCACCTCAATCCTCAAATACCAAATTTTAAGATTAGACTATTTCTAGATCTTTTCATTCTTATTATAACCAAATCTCACATTTTTGCTTTGTCTTCTCTTTTTCTTTGCTCAAGCAGGTATTATTAACAAATAAAAACAGGACAAACAGGCAAATAGGTGAGTAACTTAGCTTTTATGAACTTATTTACTCTTTTACTTTAAGACCAAGTTCCAATTTACATTTCTACTATTAGAGGGTTTAAGTATTTCCAGGTAAACAAAACTATATTACTGACATTCAAATATAAAAAATCTTAAGTGTCGCAAAATACAAGCTTGTTTAATAAAAGACATTGCATTATTCACTATTTGCCACCCAACTGTCAAATTCATGTTGTGTAGTTCAGTTAAGAACATAGTTAAGTCTAAGAAACATAGATTGAATGGCCACTATATGGAGGACCCAAAACAAATGAGTGACAACTTCTTTCCTATATTTTAGCTTTTCAAGAGTTACAGTTTGAATAAATTTCAAGAATTAAAATGTGAATACAGTAAAGCAAGTTTAAAGTTTGCAAAAATCCTGGAAAGTATCCAATTTATGGATGGCTTTCAATGCTTCATAACATATTCCAGACAGAGATTTCAAATGGAAAACATTCCCAAAGGAAAAAAAAACAAAAAAACAAAAAATGGCTATCCCATGAACCCACTAGTTAAATAAATATCTATGTTAAACAAAATATTTAGGACAATTCTAAAAGATATGATAAAAACTGATCCGTGACATCTCAAAAGGATGATTTCCTCCCCCCCAGATATAGGGCATAAACAGGTTTTTTTTGTACATCAGAATTAACCTTTGATGGTTCAAGGTGCATAAGCAAGCTGTGCAATCACACATTTAATTTCTCTCATTATAGAAAATTCAGATAAAATTAGAACCTATGGTCTCAAATTGCCTAGGGAAGAACTTTAAAAATCCCTCTCTTCTTATTCATTGGGATGATTTTTCTGTCCTGCTTTCTTATTTTTCAAAATTAAATGTCTTTTTATCCTGCCTGGTTTACCCCTCTCTGCCTTGCCTCCTGAGCACATGAGTACATGCTGTGCTAAGGGCAGAAAGAAACTGAATCCTCCCCAGCTACAACTGAGCTCTAGAGGAACGCAACCCAAGGTCCCTAAACAAGGCTTAGGGTACTTTCTTTCAAATCAGTTTACCATTTAGGTTGATAGCCTATCGGACCCAAGTCTGAAAGAGCATTCTGACCATAATAAACTCCACAAGTAAAACTGTCGCTCCTTCGAAAGCCTCCTGTCCATCAAAAGGAAACAAAGACAGCAGCAAATTCCATTACAACATGGCATTGTATCTCATGAAAAACTCATCACCTGAATAATAATTCCTCCGGACCACATTATGATGTTGATAACAAGAACCTGAACTGTCATCGATACTGCATCCAGAGTCCTAACAACTTAATTAGCAACAACCCTATCGGCAACATCAAAAAACAGACCAAAGTTTCTGACAACACACACAGCTGATATACAGCTGTTAAAAGACAGCTTAGAACAAATCCGTGTGAGCAGGAAAGTCACCTGAGAAGTCCTGATAACAGTGTGCAAAGTAACCCAAACAAACTGGGACTGAATACAAAGTTTTTTTAAAAAGGCAAACAGAAACAGTAATTTTAAAACAAAGAAATTAAAATATTTATAAAGCTGTTTGGGAGCATGATTGGGTTGGAAGTGTGGCTACATGATTTAAAATAAGCTCTCCACCCCTCCCCCATCCCCTCAAAAAGAGAAAGAAAAACAAATTAATATGTATCTCAGCCTCTATTAAATTTTTTAAAATAAACTTTGCTGTGTATATTTCAGGTATATACAACATGATGTTATACATGCATAAAGTAAAATGTTTACTCTAGTGGAAGAGATTAATATATCCATCAACTCGCATAGTCGCTCAGTTTTTAAAAAATTTATGTCTCTTTAGATTCTATGTCTCATTCGAATCTAATTAGCTATTGATGGCTTCTTCATTGTAGGATGAGAATCAGGACTGCCTGAAAATGACTCTGGGAATACTCTGGTTGCCTGGACAATAAGCTAGCTGTGATGGGGGCTCTCCTGTCTCCTGGCAGGAGGGGCCATCCAAGCTCAGCTTCCAGTAGTTCCCCCGCACTGGAAGAGGGAACTATAATATTCCATGGCTTACAGGGTCTGCAAGTGCTGGGCAGCTAGCATTTCTAGGCAAGGCTTATAAACAGCTGGCATTCTAAACTCAGGCTGCTTTTCAGAACTCAGCCTGTGAATACCTGCAGTAACAGTTTGGGCCCAGAAGCACCCTGACTAAAACATGATTTTCTGTAGCATGATGGCAGGATCAGGGGTATCCATGTTATCTCCTCTCTTTCTGATCCTTGGCTATGTAGGTTTTCCCAGGAAAGTCTATTCCTTAATTGTGTGGACTTTGTAGAATTTGTTCTGATCCTTTGGCATAAAACATGGAAATCTAAATGCATCTCCCAAGGGACAACACTTAGTGACACAGAAGGAATCCACTAGGCCTCACCTTCATATACAGGCAACAGAATTTCATCTTCTATTGCTAAACTCATGCATTAAAAAGGACACAGAATAAGGGCTTAGAGAGTAATTCAGATGTAAATATAAGCATTGGCTTACATACCAATATCTTGAAGGAAACAAGGAAGAATCTTAAGTAACCATCTCAGCTACCTTTTTTTTATTTCCCCCTTTTTGGTGTACATGGATTATGTTAATGGATTAAATCTCTGAATGTCAATTACAGGGAAATAGACATTTATATTCCCCTAACCTAGATATACAGGAAACTATTGGTGAGAGCATGCTCAGAATAAGGGATGCCAATTTTTATGAGCATAAGAATCTTTTAAAAATAATGTTATTAATTTTTATGAAATAACCGTGAAGAATAGTTGAGACACAGGCTTATATAACTTTTCTATACATATTATCCTACACCCTAACCAGAAGCAACAATATATAAATTCTCACAGTATGCTCACTTAGTACTGTTTTTATGGAATAAAGGCGAGGAGGGAAGGACACTGTCAATGGGGTTCTGCTTATCTTGGTTCCCATCCCAGGCCCTTCACTAGATCCTCGTACCAATCTCTGCCACAGGCACAAAGAGGAAATGCCCAATGTGTTAATGGTGACACCGCTACCATCTGGTAATTTCTTCAGTGTCCTACCTATTCATCTGTCCTGAAAAAGGAGGAGGAAGAGGAATTCTAAAAAGAGAGAATTCCAGCAAGACCCTAAAACTAAAATCATGATGGTTTCTCAGATAATCGTTTCTTTCTCTTGAGTATGAATTCAACCTCCAAGGAATTTGAGGACTGAGAGGCAGAGCTCCTTGCTAAATTACTGAGCACACACATAAAAAAGAAGGCAGGAAGTATACCTGGCTTCTACTATGGTTTGTAAAATAATTGTCAATGTCTATGTTGAGAGAGAGAGAGAGGCAGAGAATATATAATGAAATCATAACTGGCAATAGATATAATAGTCATATATCTAATATATATAATAATAGTAATAATATCATATATACCTTGCAGCTAATAATTTTTACATTAAAGTATTACATAGATATATGATATATTTTAAAGTAAATTCCCCTAGAGGGGAAACTTCCAATTAGAGGGACAAATGCTCAAAGGCAGGAAAACCTGGTGTGTTCGAGAAACTGAAAGAATTCCAGGTGGCTGGAGCCCCCAGAGTGAGAGAAAGAACAGGACAAAATGAGATCGTAAAGAAAGGAGGAGTCTGATAATGCAGAACCTTGTAAATTAGAATTTAGCACCCTCAGCATTGCTGGAGGGTGTTCATGGACCCTTCCCTGTGGTGTAATCAATACATTTCTGAGGACCTCCAAAATGAGGAAGACTGACACCCCACCACTGCCATTACGACTGACTGGCCAAGTATTCTCTGGGATCTCAGTTCTTATTGTAAATAACACCATCATCACAACATAAGATGGGAACTTTTTACCTATTTTGTAACTTACTCTCTGAGCCACTTCTGTGTAACTGCAAATAAAAAGAAGCAATAAAATAGTATCATTTTCAATAGCATAGTCATAGCATGGTCTTTTCTTTCTTTCTTTTCAATTTTTATTTCAGGTGCAAATGTATACAATGGAAAATGTGTATATGATAAAGATACCATCTCCAATTAGAGAAAAAAAGATGGACTATTCATTAAATAGTGTTAGGACAATTGGCTAGCCATATGGAAAAGAAAGAAGAAAGGAAAAGACGAAAGAAAGAAGGAAAAAAGAAAGAAAAAGAAGGAAGGAAGGAGGGAAAGAAGGAAGGGCAAGGATGGATCTCCACCCTTCCAACAAAATAAGTTCCAGACGGATCAACGATTTAAACATTCTTAAAAACTTGTGTAATTTTAGAATTAAATAGTACAATGTTTCACCTAATCTTGGAGAAGGAAGTCTTTGTTTAGTAAGCCAAAAAACACAGAAGCCTTAGAAAAGATTATAATTTTACATTAAAAAAACTTCTGCATAAAAAATATGGTAAAGTTAAAAGAAAAAGGCCAAATAACAAACTGAAAAAAGAATTTTGCAACATATTACAAAGAACTGATCTCTGTATGAATGAAGTATTCCAACAAATCAGTAAGTAAAGCCAAAAACACACCAAAAATGGACAGAAAAAGAAATACATATGGGTTTCAAATGTATGAAAAGATCTTAAGCCTCTCACATAATTCAAAAATGCAAGTTAAAACAGTTTAAAAAGGACCTGCTATTTTTCACTAATCAGATTAACAAAATTCAAAAAGATTGATCATAGACAATACTGTCTAGTAGCTGGCAGGAAAGGCACTTTCACAAACTCTTCTTAGGAGTATAAATTTGCGCAACCAGCTTACAGGAAAATTTGATTTGACAAGCTCTGTTATCACTTAGAAAGCATAAACCCTTTGATCTAGCATTTTACTTCAAGAATTTATCCTACAGATATATTTAAATATGTGTACAAAAAAGTATTCAGAGTAATATTCATTGTAACATTGCTTTTAAATATCAAAAGGCTGAAAACAGTCAATCCACATTAGTAAACTAATGAATTGAAATACTATGCAGTTTTAAAACAATGAATCAAATCCTCATGTACTAATATAGAAAGATCTTAAAGACATATAATTTTAAGTGGAAAAAAATAACCAAAGAATTATAACAGTGAGCATACTATTCATTTAAGTATACACACTCATACATGACAGCAGAGGAGTGAAATGTTTCTGAATATTTTCCTGTGAAATTACTGTAACTTAAATAATTGATCACCTCTAAGCACGAAGTCAAGGGGGCTGAGGTGATAAGGAGACATACATGTCATTGTACAGTTACTTTTGTTTTTTAAAACTATATGCATGGGTAGCTTTTTCAATTTAAAAAATTAGCTGAAAAAGGTCAGATTAAACACTGGGTAGCACTGCAGCTGTATTTTTATTGTCTGAGAGAAAATGGGATGGGCATCATATATTGGTCATATATATATGGCCTTTATTGGTTTTGACAAAGTAAGTTCAGGCAGCGAAGTGGTTGATTATTTTTAACTTGTTCAAAAAAGTCATCTTCAAGAATGAAATAGAAAAGCTAAAGTTTTCTTTGTTCATTTGTTTGTTTAACATGCTTGGAGAAATAACATGAGAAATGGGCCCACTGGTAAACTTCAATCATCAGAAGTCCCTGCAAAGATAATCAAAGAAGGAGGAAGAAACAAACATTTAAAGAAGGCATAGTTATGAACCAAACATTGGCACTTTACATGGATTCATCTGTTAGTTCAAAAAACTTGTATCAACTCAGGAATTGTGTTTTGCACTAGGGATATTGAAAACAGGTGAGTAAAAATAAGCTGCTGTCATGTTTGGGGGAAAAAAAAGAAAACAGATAAAACCTCTACCTTTACTGGGTTTTGAGTCTGGTGGGAAAGATCATAATAAATGAGTAAACGATTAAATGAGGTTGTTACAAATACGATAAATGCTACAAAGAAAAGAAAATAATTCCCATGGTGTAAAAGTGTGTATGTGTACGTGTTTGTGAGTGTGTACTGGGGACAGCAGAGCTCAGAATTGCAAGGTGTTTGCCACTAAGGAAATAGATTTTCTGAAGCATCCCGCCTGGGTTAGAATTCCTCCTCTTCAAAAACTGGACCACGTGAAACCTACCTACAATATTCCTCAAGACAGACTTGGCTGTGCATTTTTAAAACTAGTTCTTTCTAATAATGAACTAAGAAACCAAACTGAAAAATCCAATATATTTGTTGGAAGACAGAAACTGTTTCTGGCACTAAGTTCCACAGCATTTTAAAACGGAGGACGATGTAAAAATAAATACACCTGCATGTTCAAACAACTCCAGGGTTCTGAGAGGCAAAAATGCCACCAAGTCCCACTGGGCCTCTTGTGCAGTTTGTTAGTACACTTGCAGATGTTGTATGAAATAGTTTCTCAAAAGATCTTGTAAGCAAACTATTCCATCAGCTCTGAAGGAGTGACAAAGCAATGGGGCCGGGTGAATACATGACAGCAGCATAGAAAGTGAGGCTCCAAGATGACCTAAAGTAATGATATGAATAGCAAAAACAGAATTTAATCATAACAACAGCTACTGTGGTCAGGCACATCTCGGACACAAAATCATTTAAATAGAAATCATTCTGACAAGGGTGCTATTACCCCTTTTTTCTGACATGGGAAAATTGAGTCTTAAGGAAGTTCATTAGCTTTTTCAAAATAAGGTGGTTGGCAAATGACAGAACCAGGTTTTGAAGTTTGGTTCTAAGCCCCATGCTGTATACCTGGAAATTGAAACATAGAGATAGAGATAGAGCAAGATAGAGATAGGGAGAAAAAGAATAAGAAAGAAGATAGAAGGAGAAAGAGAAAGAATAACCTTCATGCATGTGCACTAGTTTTTTTAAAATTTAATGTACATGGAAGTTTTGGAAACTGATCATTCTTAAAAGACAGAGTGTCGTGGATAATAGTGTAAGTGCTGAAGTCAGAATTAATGACTGCAACTGGAATCCTAGCTCCAACATGTTTTAATTTGCCATATAAACCTGAGTTTATATGAGTGACTTCACTTAAATTCTCTGAGCTTAAACTTCTCAACTGAAATAGCATATAATGGTACCAACTGCCTAGAGCTGGGAAGAAAATTAAGCCACAATATTTGTAAAGCACTTAGAACAGCGTCTTGAGTGCCAAGCCACTCAACAAAAGTCGGTGATTCAAAACACTGAACTCAAAACACTCAAACATGCAAAACATTGAACAAATGTTGATTACTTTATCTATTACAATAATAATAATAATAGGTATGTGTGAGAGCTTAAACCAACAACTACTGCTTCAGAGCATGATCTGATATTACATGACATGACTGAGGATTTACTAGGAAATTGCCTCAGATAGATCAGCATGTCACAATTAGAAATGATTCTTTTGATCAAAACTTTTAGGCAGGTCGGGGTTGTGTGAGAGCTTAAACCAACAACTACTGCTTCAGAGCATGATCTGATATTACATGACATGACTGAGGATTTACTAGGAAATTGCCTCAAATAGATCAGCATGTCACAATTAGAAATGATTCTTTTGATCAAAACTTTTAGGCAGGTCGGGGATTTAAAAGCCAAAGCCAGAAAATGTAACAACACATTTTATGCTTGCTCCAGCCATAAAACACAGCATATATTGATGGGACATCAATAGGTATAAATCCATCCCTTCTGCTTGTGGTACTGCCAATAACAGACCATCAAGATTGCTCTCCTGCTTTGACCAGGATGACATAAAAAATACATTCCATTTGAAAATCTAAAGACTGTTAATGTGTACAAGACCTTAAAGCAAAATCTTTAAGTACTAAAGAATACTAATTTGTTCCAATCCTTATGTTATCTTGCATTTGTAGTTTACTTTAGCACCTTTTACTAATTAAAAATAGCAATAACTCAAGGACTTATGATTTCTAACTGAAAAATTTGTATAAAATCAAATGCTATTAAAAAATAAATCTAAGTGAGGGAGACACTCATTCCTTCTGAAAATTATATTGGCTTAATTAAGGAAATTATTTGGTTGGAGTGCCAAAGTAATCTACTACTAAACTCTAGTCACATTTTAATTTATGTTACTGTTGTTGTGACTAAAAGAAAGTCTGTGCCTTAGTAAAAGTGCGTAATGTGGTGAGAGAGAATGCTTGCAGGCCTTCAGTTCCAGCAAGTTGACTTACATGGTCACATGGCTGGCTTGAACTGCTGAAGGAATTCCCAGATCAGAATACTTCAAAGGAAAGCTACAAGGCAACTTTAATTAATTAAAAGGTTCTTTCTTCATCTTTGATTGTCTCCAGTGCTTCTTGGACAGAACTGAATGGAGAAACAAAAACAGTTTGTATTATAGGATGGGTCTATCCATGCATTCTAAACAGAGAGGGGACACTCAGCACAATGCAGCAACCAAAGAGTTGCAAGAAGCAACTTCATTTCCCTTAAAATCCCTTGGGAAAACACTATTCCTTGCATTTTTTTACACTAAGGGCCAAAAATTATCTGTTTTCCTGATTCTCAATCCAGGACGGGAATGGGTTCCTTATAAAAGGACAAGTTCGCCACCTCTTACTCTCTCTTGCCCTCTCTTGGCCCTTCCACCATGTGATGATGAAGCAAGAAGGCCCTTGCAAGTTGCAGTCTCCTCGATCTCGAACTTCCCAGCCTCCAGAATGGTGAGCCAATAAATTTCTGTTCATTATAAATTACCCAATCTGTGTTATTCTGTGACAGCAGTGTAAACAGACTAAGACAGGAACAAAGCAAAGAGCTTTACAAAATCTCTTACTGTGCGCCCCCTTGCATTCTGAAGCATCCTTTACTGTAATGCAGCTGTGTGAACAAGGATGACAGGTATGAAGCAGCACGGAGAAATGTTCCAAACTACCCTTCCGGGACAGCTAATGTCCCCTGTGATGATGAAGTTGGTACAGAAGCATAGGTTTTAAGCTCCCTTACAGCTTTAAGTTATATTTAAGTTATAGCATGGATTTAAATACTTCCAGCAAAATTGCATTTTCTAAAATCTTGAATAGGGGTTAAAACAGTGTAATTATTGTAAAAGATTAGAGCTCTCTTAAAAATCAATAGGTCCATATAGCTACATCTGTAGCTAGATTAGCCCAGTGATCTAATAAAGTTAACTGACTGACACAAATGACAGTTCTAATAGAATTATCACATAATATAATCATTCATTCAATAATATTTTGTGAGCACCTATTATGTGCTAGGCTCTATTCTAGCTGCTGGGGATATTGCAGTGAACAAAAAAAGAAGTCCAGCCCGGTCGTCCTAAAAATTTATCATAAATTATATCATAAATGAGCTATAAATATAAAACCCTGCTCTAGATTTTAAAGAAAAATAGAAGAGTATAATAAATGCGTGTTATTTTTCAAAATAAATACACAAAGAAGAGTGAAAGTTTTATCATTTTTATTGTTAACTTGTAAGAAGATTCCTTCCAAGAGATATTACTTTTCATTCTGGCTTTATATGTCCCATTTGCTAGATTTTTCCTTAGCATTTTTAATACATGTCCTTAAAATGTTAATATTTAATCTTTCCCCTCTTGTCAGAAAAGCACTTTTTGGGCCGGCCCAGTGGCGCACTGGAGAGTGCACCACTTGGGAGCGCGGCGGTGCTCCCGCTGAGGGTTCGGATCCCATGTGGAGACCGGTTCCCGCTCACTGGCTGAGCGCGGTGCGGGCGCAACACTGAGGGTTGCGATCCCGTTGCTGGTCCCCGGTATGGGCGCGACACCGAGGGTTGTGATCCCATTACCGGTCAGTAAAAAAGACAAAAAGGAAAGAAAAAGAAAAGCACTTTTTGATATGAAAGTTATGAGTTGGGGAAACAAAAGAAAAGATGACATAAGTTTTTCCCAACACCATGAAAGTAGAGTCAGTAATTGGCCCCATTACCTGTGTGAGGAGGTTCTATACACACTCTGAGGACACAGTAGGGAAAACATGAGACACCGCAATACAGAAAAAAAGAGTACGCAGCAGTCCTCCAACCACAATACAGAAAAAAAGAGTACGCAGCAGTCCTCCTGGTTTATAAAATACACATGGACTTGTGTGCTCTGAAATGGCAGAGGCTAACATGGACTATCACCAGTAACAAAAAAGAATATTTCTAGACACCGCAATACAGAAAAAAAGAGTACGCAGCAGTCCTCCTGGTTTATAAAATACACATGGACTTGTATGCTCTGAAATGGCAGAGGCTAACATGGACTATCACCAGTAACAAAAAAGAATATTTCTAGAAGATACTACGACAGTGAGTGGGACTTCATGACAGTCCTTACCACTGCCTGATCCTTTATCTGTGTTCATAGACAGGTCTGCTTCTGAAAAGGCATTTATAAAGAAGATAGGAGAAAATATTGATAAACTTTTAGATAAATGACTAAGGTATACCTTTTACCAATAATATTTTAAGCCTGTATACTCATCCTGAGTGATTAAACAGGACTGAAAGAATCTAAGAGATATGGACTCACTTAACATGTCAAATGGTTGTGGTGCTAGTACTCATCCAAATTCAGGGAACAGTTTGTCATCATAAGGAGAGTATATTTCTCTGTGCACGAAAAGTAACCTGTCTTTAACCCTGAGTCCAAATGCCATTTGAAGCAAATGTCATTTTATGTCTATAAGTGTTCTATGAATTCGTTTTATTTCATTTCTTGGTTCACAAAAGAAGCATATATAGAGATTATTTCAGCTACCTAAAAAATTTTACTGACTTTAATTATCATGGCACAATGTAAAAATAAAAGAAAGATTTTGAGAATGAACTGAAACAGGCAGTCATAATATCTTCAGTATGGTAAATCGAAAGAAATTACTTAAGAGCCACAATTGGAGCTAGAAGAGTTAGAAACTCTTCCCAACATATTCAGCACCAGTGAAAAGAAATGGTCCAAATGCAAGATAATTCTTCCCAAGAAGTCTATGTTTATTTTTCCTACTAACCAGCTATTATTTAAATAACATATATAATCAAATAATAGGTAACATAAATATGCCATGTTACGTATCTGACCAAGACAGGCAAAGAAATAGGTAGTGTGACAGTCTTCTTTTGAAGAGACTAAAACCAAGCTACAGAACAGAACCAAATCACTAATATCTCTGAATGAGATCATATTACCCTTGAGAACTCATTCCTTTAAACACATGAGTGACTTATGTCTACGCTAGAAACCCAGTATATTTTAATTAAGAGATAACCTCCAAAAGTGCAGTTGTAAAGGACTTGATATGAATTAAGGAACATCTCCTGTTATTACTTATACAATCTGTCCTAAGAGCTAATTAGTTTTAAAAAATTGTTACAATAAAAATATTTTGTACCCACTTGATACAACAAGGACAACATTTGTCATTCTCTAGTACATTAACTAGGACGGGTGTTTCATGTTAGTTTTGTACTGTGAGTCCCCTCCAATTTTACAAATAGCTCTGCTGAGAAACATAATGCTAAATCCCCTGCATAGAGCTCAGAGAATTTTATGAACAGACTGATGAACATAATTCCTTTTATCATCAAGTTGGATTTCAGGGTAGGGATGAAATCTTTATTTTTTCTGTATTCTCTCTTTTAATTTTTTATTTTTTTTTGGTAAATATCAGGGTCTAATATGGCCACTAAACATTACAAAAATGTACCTTTAATGAAACAAATTTTCAAGAATTTAAAGTTATAAAATAGTGAAAAATATCACTATGATTTTTGATGATATCAATTTTCCAACTCTGTTCAATTTGATTTTAATCAAAGAACACTCATTAATAAGAAAACCTTTTTGAAACACAGAAAAACAGAAAATGGCAATAAACTAATCATGCTGATATTTTAAAAATTAGTAATATATTAAGATTAAAAGATATTCTCAAAGTGTGAATGCTTGATTAGTAATAATACTTATGAAATGAGGTTTCTGATGCACTTTCTAGTTAACCATCAAGCAGACAATGCTCCTTTTCTACTAAAGATTTTCTACTAAAATGTATTAGATTTTTTTTAATATTCTGGAAATTATCATGATCATAAGTGAATCTTTAAAGATGACTGAGGGTTTGGTGATAATTCACAAGGATAGTTTTGAATATAATTACCATTCTACATTAGGAAGAGTTTAGGCTGCATTCATTTCCTGGGCTAGATTAGATGTTCTCTGACACTGTCTTCCCCTCACATTTTATCCGTCAGTTTTGAATATAATTACCATTCTACATTAGGAAGAGTTTAGGCTGAATTCATTTCCTGGGCTAGATTAGATGTTCTCTGACACTGTCTTCCCCTCACATTTTATCCGTAATTGGTCTTAACATTTAATAAACCACATTGAAATGAGTTTGTATGTGCCTGAGCACCCTAAAAGCAGTTTTCATAGTTTAACATTAGCATTCACCCTACCACTTGGTATATAGTTAGTTCTCAATAAATCTGGGTTGAACTGGATCATTCACAGCCCACATCAGGGAAGAATGAATATGAACAGCCCTATTTCTTCACCCTCCTCAGAGATCAAAGAATACTGAAGCTTAATCTAAGTGTATACAGTAGAAAAAATAATGCAGTATGCTTCTAAAAATGGAGCAAATTATAAATTTATTCCATTTCATAAGTAATATATTTCACTGCTGATATGAATAAGCAATAATGACAATTATGACTCTAGGAGGACAAAGAATGCTAAGCAAAAATCAAGCAGATTTAATCACGCTGACTAGGTGAGAATAAATTTAAAATAATTATAATTTACCACAGCCCTAAAAAAGACCTGAACAAGCCACTGAAAGTTGAGAGATTTAATCTTTCCATTCTAGAAACAGTTACTGGGTTGATAAAAGAAGAGAAGAGTGATGAGGCAAAGGCACAACTTAAAATACATAAAAAGGATGTCTATTTAATTATACTTTTTAACTTAGTGTACATATGTATCATACAGTCCTTTCCAAAGTATGAGTCCTTTCCAAAGCTGAATTTTAGCATGGAAAGTTACAAATTGGTTAGCTTACTGACAAAAAATAAAATTTAAATCCCAACCAGATAATTATAATGAGCATTAAACCATAAATAAAAGGCACCATATATTGAACGTTTATTTTGTGCCAGGTACTGTGTTAAGCCCTTTATCTACAATGGCTCGTTAAATTCTTAAAACTGCTCTGTGAAGTAGCTATCATTGTCCCCTTCTATCAGACAAGAACACATAGTTAACAAATGAGATGTATTTCATTTACAAATCAAAGGCTAAAAGTATATATATTTCTAATCAAGTTTAACTGTATTAATGTTTATATAACTCGCTATGAGTGCTGCTTCTGACACTTTAATTAAGTTAATATAAAATGTTTAAAGCCTAGAAATGGAATGTTTAATTTACACTTGAATTTTATGAGACTACTAAAATACATTGGGCAGGCTGAATGAAATGTACTTTATTATATATAGTAACTGTTCTTTACCTTTTAAAAATATATATATAGTTCTGAATTGTCCAAAAGAAAACTACACATTGGGCTAACAATTGGAAATAGAAATTTTGATCAGATTATATAACTTCCCTTAAGATATTATTCCATTTTCACCAAAGGGGAAAAATGATTAAAGGAATGTTTTCAAATTTACATGAATAGATGGATGACAGAAATACATTCTTCATTTCTTCTTGTTTTAAACAAAACACATTGCAATTATAAAACAAAACAAAACAAGGCAACTGTTTTAGAGCAGAGTTCATTAATGAGTTGTTTTTACATCAGAGGAATATAGTAAAATATACAAGGATGTGAGGAGAAAAAACATTAAAGAGTGAATTCCTATTACATAAATGAATAGTGTATTAAAAGAACCTAATGGTAAGAGTTAAACATGTTGGTAAAATTAAAACTACACATGGAACTTAAATCAGATTAAAAGGCAAGCCAGCTGCAGATCAATATCTCTCATGAACGTGGAAGCAAAAATGCTCAACAAAATATTAGCAAACGAAATCCAACAATGTATGAAAAGAATTATATACCACAAACAAGTGAGATTTAATCTAGGTATGCAAGGTTAGTTCAACATTCAAAAATTCAACATTCTATTAATGTAATTCATCATATCAACAGGCTAAAGAAGAAAAATTACATGATAGCAATAGATACAGAAAAAAACATTTGATGAAATCCAACACCATTCATGGTAAAAACTCTCAGTAAACTAGAAATACATAGAAACTTTCTCAACTTGATAAAAAAATTCTACAAAAAACTACATCTAATATCATATTTAATAATAAGAAACTCAAAGCTTTCCCACTAAGATCAGGGACAAGTCAAGAATGTCCTCTCTCACTACTCCTTTTCAACATCATATTGGAAGTCTTTGCTAATGCAATAAGACAAGAAAAGAAAAAAGTATACAGATTGGTAAGGATGAAATAAAACTGTTATTGTTCACAGATGACATGATCATCTGTAGAAAATCCAGAAAAATCTATTTAAAAAAAAACAGAACAAAAAACTCCTGAAACTAATAAGCAAGAATAGCAAGGTTGCAGGATACAAGGTTAATATTCAAAAGCCAATCACTTTCCTATATACCAGCAATGAACAAGTGGAATTTGAAATTAAAAATGCAATATCATTTACACTATAACCCCCAAAATGAAATACTTAGGTATCAATTTAACAAAATATGCACAAGATCAGCATGAAGAACACTACAGAACTCTGATGAATGATATCAAAGAACTAAATAAATGAAGAGATATTCCATGTCCATGGATGGGAAGACTCAATACTGTCAAGATGTCAGTTCTTCCCAACTTAAACTGAATTAAATTGAATCCAATCTATAGATTCAATGCAATCCCAATTAAAATCTCAAATAGTTATTTTCTGGATATTGACAAACTGATTCTAAAGTTTATATGGAGAAGCACAAGACTCAGAATAGCCAGCACGATACTGAAGGAGAAGAATAAAGTTGAAGAATTGATACTATCTATCTTCAAAACTTACTATAAAGCTACAGTAATCAAGAGAGTGTGGTACTGGCAGCAGAATAGACAAACAGAACAATGTAATGGAAAGCGAGCCCAGAAATAGACTTATATAAATATAGTCAACTGATCTTTGACAAAGGAGCAAAGGCAATAGAATGCAGCAAAAATAGTCTTTTCAACAAATAGTGTTGGAAAATTGGACATCCACGTGCAAAAAAAAAAAAAAAAAAAAAAAAAAAAAAAAGAACATTAAGACAAACTTCACATCCTTCACAAAACCAACTCAAAATGAATCACAGACCTAAATGTAAAACCCAAAACTATAAAACTCCTAAACAATAACACAAGAGAAAAGCTAGATGGCCTTGGGTATGGTGATGATTTTTTAGATACAACATCAGAGGCACAATCCATGAAAGGAAAAATTGTAAGGCTGTAATTCATTAAAATTAATACTTCTGCTCTGTGAAAAAGAATGAGAAGACAAGCCACAGACTAGGAGAAAATATTTGAAAAAGACATATTTAATAAAGAACTTTTGACCAAGATATACAAAGAACTTTTAAAATTCAGCAGTAAGAACACAATCTCATTAAAACCTGGGCCAAAGACACCTCACCAAATAAGATATACTCGTACAGATGGAAAATGAGCATATAAAAACATGTTTCACATTATGTCCTTAAGGAAATGCAAATTAAAACAACAATGAGATAGTGCTACACGCTAAATCCAGATCACTGACACCACTAAATGCTGACAAGGGCGTAAAGCAACAAGAACTCTCATTCATTTGTGGTGAGAATGCAAAATGGTACAGCCACTTTAGAAGGCAGTTTGGCAGCTTCTCACAAAACTAAACATACTCTTAATGTACAATCCAGCAATTACACTTCTTGGTATTTACCTATCAGATTTGAAAACTTATGTCCACACAAAAACCTGCACATGGACGATTATAGCAGCTTTATTCATAATTGCTGAAACTTAAAAGCAACCAAGATGTCTGTCATTAAGAGAATGGATAAAGTGTGGTATATCTGGACATGTAACGTTATTCATTGCTAAAAAGAAATAAGTCATCAAGCCATGAAAAGACATGAGGGAACCTTAAATGCATATTATTAAGTGAAAGAAGCCAATCAAAAAGGTTATATATTTTACAATTCCAATTATTTGACATTCTGGAAAAGATAAAACTATGGATATAATAAAAAGATCAGTGGTTGCCAGGGATTGGAGGATAGGGAGTGAACAGGTGGAACACAGAGGATTTTTAGGGCAGTGAAAATACTCTGCAAGATATTATAATGATGGATACGTGTTATTACACATTTGTCCAAACCCATAGGATGTACAACACCAAGCATGAACCCTAAGGTAAACTATACACCTTGGGTGATAATGATGTGTCAATGTTGGCTCATTAGTTATAACAAATGTACCCTCTAGTGAGGGAAATCAATAATGGGGAGACTATGCATGTAGAGGGGTAGGGAGTATATGGGAAATCTCTGTACCTTTCTCTCAATTCTGCTGTGAACATAAAACATCTCTGAAAAAAAAAAAACTGCTCTGAAAAAAGTCTTTAAATAAAAAAAACCCCAGAATCTCACTCTAATGGAACCACTTGTTATGAATTGAAAAGTTTAAATACTACAGAATATCATACAGTGAATGAGTATATAATATGCAAGGATGACATATCTAAACCTTAAGTCAATTTTTTAAACCTCATGTATGATTTTAGCTTTTTAATATAATATTTTCCTCATTAGATTATTTTCTTATTTGTGTTGAACACTGATAAATTAGTAGCAATTTTTCTAATGACAGCATAATGCTAATGGATATTTCTCTGACCTCTTAAATATATAAAATAAATAAATATATAAATAATTATAGTTTTAGTTGAGAAGCTAACTATAATTTGAAGCTTAAAAATAGACTATCAGATATACTTAGTGTTTTTTCTTTTCCCAGGCAGATTAAAATATTTTTACATATTAGATAGGCTGAGATAACATTTGCTCACTGTAGAAAATTCATAAAACCATAAAAAAAAGGACAAAATACTTATTGCTCAGTGACAAATCCTATCAACATTATGGGCTTATGTTCATAATGATTTGTACATCCAAGTACATATGATATATTGGAAGTTCTTTGATCTCAGTAACCGTATGTAATTCATCTTTATATTTCTGCAGAAATGAGTACAGTCTCTACGATGCAGCAAGCTGTAATGTTTGTTGAATTGCACATTAATTGCAAGAGTATTCAAAACAGCTGTGCATTTATATCTATTAAAGTGTGCATGTGTGTGCATGTAAAAATATGTACTTGCATGGATCTAACTTAAATATGAATGAAGCTACTAAAAACTCATTGGCACAATTTTATTGGCAAAAGACTATACATTAAAGAACTTAGATATAACTAAAATGAATCTTTTATATTCGATATTATTATAAGTTGAAACTCATTTGAGATCACCGACACACCATAAATATTACTTAAAGTATTTCATTGGAAGCGGAACTGTGACAATCTTTTTTTCAAAAGCAAAATACAACACCGAAAGCCAACAGAATAATTAGAAACTCAAGCTTTGAACTAAAGGAATATCTAAAAATAAATGACATTAACATTTAACACATAGCACTGTTAATTCCTGTATAAGTAATTAACACATTTACTTTCTAGAAAGGCAGAAGGTTGTAGTTAAAGTAGAAAATAAGCACAATGGAGCTGAGAAAGAAAAAAGAACTGAACAGAGCTGGTGAAAGTTATATATAGATTTCTTTCAGTCCTGCTGTGCTACAATACCCATTTAGAAATCCATCTCTGCTTCATTTATTTTTCTCCTGAAGTAAGTTATTTGTTTTGGTTTTTACTTACTATACTTGTAAAGATCATATTGAGCCAGCCAAAATCAAGAAAACTACATGATATATGCATATATGATTGTTAAAATGATTTATTTTAAATTAAAATTGTAGTACAGTAAATCTTATCACTAATCTTTTGATAGTTTTATGGTCATGATAAAACTCGATATTTTTCGATCTTTATTTTTCCCCAAAGTAAAAGATATTTAACTTACTTTATGGAATTAATTATCATAGAAATGTGGACACCTCGTTAAATACTATTCATGCTCATTGCATTCTTTTTCAATATTTTAATGAATCATAATTATGCTTTTCTTACTGTCTTCCTACACTGATAAAACTATCTTACAGATAACTTAAACCAGCTTGGGGTGACATTAGGCAAGTATACATTCAACTTACTTAATAAAGATGTGTATGTGCACAGAGGATTGCTTTGTTTTGAGCTACCACAGTGGTGAGCTGCAAGGATTCACAAGGGCTCAGTTTGTGCCAATTAATATGTGCCCAAATAAAACATTGTCCTTAAAAGCTTCCTATACTTTATCATTTTGCTGCTAGTCTGTAATTGAAAATACGAGTACAACCTAACCTTGAAATATCTTTCTTTGAATTTATTTTGTCCTTGGGGGCCAATGTGGTACAAAGAATAGTGTATGACCTTTGAGGCAAAGAGACCTGGGTTTGAATTGCCATCATGCCATTTCCTGCAAGACCTTTGGAAAGCATACCTTTATCTGAAATTATCTGAGCTGCAGTTTTCTTGTAAGTGAAGTAAGGTTAATAATTTCTACTTTAAGTAGTTGTTTTGCAGATCAGAGATGTTCTATATAACACACCTAACAAGCACTGATTTTGCCTACTAGCCACTCAATTAAATGAAAATTTTAGACTAATAATGGAAACAAAAAAGCAAAACTAAAATAAACAAACAAGAAAATCTTACTAATGTGTAGTAATATCTATCTATCTAATAAGCAAGAAAGTTGCTTTCCCTTAACAAATTAAAGAGCAAATTCTTAGACATTTTTCTATGAACTGCTCAAGGGAACCACCCCCAGGCAGAGGATTCTATAAGAAAAACAATGTGTTATATTTAACTCTCTTTTTAAAAAATCTTCTTCAGGTTGCTATAGAGTTTTCTTCTTCATGAGTAAAACTGTCAGAGTAGGCAGTTCCTAAATATCTACTGCTATTATCTTCCCTCCAACAGCACTATATACATAGCTTGACATCCCCCATTAAAAAATATATATCTTTTATGTGTGAAGAGCATTTTATGTGCATATAAGTATTCCAATCAAAAAGATCTATATTAAATATTATCAAAGGAATACAATTCCCAGAAAAGGAAGTGTTCCCAGGTATCCTTCATTCAGTCATCCCCTTCTATAACATTTGATTCTAGTGTGCCAAGACAAATCACTGTATTTTTAGGTGGACACTTTGTTACAGCAAACATCTGAGCACTTTTACTGGGATGTTATTTATGAAACAAGGTTGAAAATGGCTATGGGGCTCAAATCACTTTATACTTGCTTATTTTACTTTTTATAATTTTCAGCCTTTATAGAAATTACTTTATTTTTACATGTTTCCCCAAATGTTCCTCAGACAGTTCAGAGAGAAAAACTATGCTCCATATAAGAATGGTCATCCTAAAACATTCAGAATGTGTTTTATTTTTGCAATACACTCTTACTATTAGTAACAATATAATCTTACTTACTAATAAAGAATGTTTCAGAAATGAGTCAGACAATCCTTAAAGATTTTTTAAATCCTCAAGTCTGGTTCCTAGTTAATATCTAAAAAATATTGTCATATATATATGACATATATAAGCCATACCATAGAAAGTTCTGATTGCAAGTTAAGTGATGAGCACACTCTTAAAATAAGTGCAAAAACCATGGTGTCTTGAATCTGCCTCAATTTGGCAGGTAAGGAGTGTGACTTTAACAGTGACAATACAAGAATTAGTAACAGAACACAGTTATAATCATCCAGTGTGCTGACATCCAAACCTAATGTGTAATAATCTGGAGTAGTCATTGAATATGGATGATATGCTCACTGAATGAAGTCGACAATGAGAATACAATGAGTCCCAAGTGGGGAGCTAGGTTAAAAAGACACCAGGTCTGTTGATGGTAGAAGAAAAGGATTCATCAGCTCTTTAAACTACCACAGGTACTCTGTGTGGCCAAGTTCCAGGCTTCTTCCTCAGGAATTTTCTGCCTATCATTAGTTTCCAGGTCATCAAAGACTGAGTCTAGCTCCAACTGACTAACCACATTTTGCTTCTTGTGAGACCACCACTGCTCATCTCCCACAGCTGCGGGAATGTAAGATAGAAACAGTTTCAAACCAACTATTGTACCAAAAAGAATGCAAACAAAACAGCCAGGCTTCACAGAACCATACAGAATGCAGTCAGACCAGCTGGAATGCAGGTCTGAATGCACCCACAGACTAACCTGGGCAAGTTACCTTAGCTCTCCATGCCTCGGCCTCCCTGCCTGCATAAAGAGAAAAATAATGGCACCTCCCTTATAAACGATCTCATTTAATCCATGAACAACCCCATAAAAAATACTTAGAACACTGAGCTTGCTATTAATATGGGCTCAAATTTCACATACCATCATCATCATCATCACCAAACAGAAATTCCATAGTAAGGATAGTTTAAAAGTAATGTCTTTATTACCTTGACGCCTCACTGTGCTGAATACATGGAACAGTTCAAAGAAAAATATTATTCAAATATCCATAGAATGACATAGTATAATATATGCCAAAAATGTTTTATAAAATTAAAAAGTCATCAAGTAATCAGATTAGAGAAAGCACTTTCTATTCACATTTTATATTTGACCATCATAGTCAAAATGTCAAAGAAATAATTTTGCTACATATGAAGTAATTAATAATTTATTATTGTATTAAAATATTGTCTTAACATTAAGGATCATGACAATCACCTTACAGTTAATGCTTTATGTTCTTCAACTTCCTACTTCCTTTAGAAATTAAGGATCAAAGAGAAGTAATTTTGTCATATAAATTATGAAATAATCATTTTTAAATAATCTTTTCATATAGTTTGAAAACTAAATTTCTTAGTAGATGCTACTGAAATTTTATCAGAAAATATGAAACTAATAATCTTACTAGATTTTAAATATCATCAAGCCTAACATTACTTCTCTACATTCTATTTTGTGCCAAATATATATATATTAGTATAAATAATCAATTTAGATCCTTTCTACAGAAAAAACAAAGGACACTCTATGGTGGCCTGAAATCTATAAGAGCAAGCTATGACTCTTCCACCCTCTGCTGTGTTGCCCATCCCGACTCCCAGGGAAGGAAATCTGTGCTCAGCTTTCTGCTCCCGAGTCTCATTCCCTGTGCCACCCCTTACAGCTCTGCCACGCAGCTCCTCTAGAACTGGGAAGTGCACCAACTACTCAACCACACTCCACAGCATGGAGGAATCGCGAGTACACAGGAGCCTTTGCTTTTTATTCTCGATCAAGGTACGTTTTTCTCACCAGAGACAATTTAATGGGTTCTGGTGTTTACAATCCTAGTTCAGAGATTAGCAACAGGAACTATATCAAGGCTACTGGAGAGTAGGGGTGAGCGTAAACACATTGTAAATATTTCAGTTGGAATTATTGTTCCTCTGACTGGTCCAACTCATGTTAAAGCATCACCAAGCCAAGGTAAGTCCACATAAGGGCCAGTTACTTTCTCCTTCCTATGATGATAATCTACACACCCAGACTGGCACACTCCATCCCTGTACATGATTCACAGGGAGGATCAGGCAGGAGTGTAACCAGATCAGTAAAGGGTCTCAACAGCTCAAAGGCACTCCTTCCAATTAAGGGCTACTGGAAAGAAACTCTTTCCAGTAAAAGAGGCCAGGAAATCCCATTTTGCCTCAAAATAGGTATGTTGAAATTCTAACTTTTCATATTCATTTATTTGGGCTAATAAACTATTTTTACGATTATAGAAAATTCAGGGGTGGCCAATCTATTAAGAATGCAGGGTAGACAGGAGATTGCCAAACAGACAAAACCAGAGCATTCCAGACCAAGGATTCAATGTACAAAAAGTCATAGTGTTGTGAAATAGCATGTCATTCTGTGAAAAAACACAAGTAGTTTGGGTTTTGTAGAGAGTGAGGTAATTTTTATTGAGAAAGTAAGCAGGGGCAGATCTTGCTATGGAGTCTAGACACTGAAAGATTGTAAGCATAAAATTGCCTTATCTAGAATGACATGTTTTAAAAAGATTACTGTGGAAGCAATCACTTGAGAGAGGATGAACCGTGAGGATGCAGCTCATCATTCCTCTAGGAGAGGCAATGCCTGTAAAAAGTGAGGAAAGGAGATTTTATAAAATGACAATACAGACTACTGAAAATTTGTAACAGAAACATACCAAACAGCAGCGGATACTAGAAAGAGAGAGAAATATATAAAATCATTTTGAAATCCTGAAGACTAAACTGCATTTAAAATTACGTAAAAAATTTAGCAACAATTCAAAAAGAAACATTTTATATTCACTGGCATAGGAATAATAGTTCAGAGACATATAAAAACATGCAAAATTTGTTCAGTTCACTTCAATATGCAGTTAGAGGTGGCTAAATTAGGACTATGAATGGGATCCTAGACTCCCTAAAATTCTTCATAAAAAGTGTAATTAAATTGAAAAAATAAAACAGGAATGAGTTCTTTTTGGTGTTGCACTGAGTAATAGGATGTGAATCAACAATCATGGCTGATAGGATTAAATTCCTATTTACAAGGCATGATCAGTGTAGACAGGATCTATTGACATAAGGATTTCACAAACACCATATCTAAAAGATAACTCATGAGAGATACATTTAGTAAAAGAGCCAAAAGAACAGAGAAGCAAGGAGCATCATGTGAGAGAGTTACGACCACAATATGAGAGCAGCAGAAAGCATGAGACTCATCATGAGATGAGAAGGCAGGAGTGACCGGCAAGACCCGGTCAGTGGGCTAAAGGTCATACAAGAAGGGACAGGGCAGTGTATGGGAGACAAGGGCAGAGCAGGCAAGGTTGGCCTATGAGCAAAGCTAACAGCCATGAGAAGACACATGTCACAAAAGTAAGACACAAGCAACTAACAACAGAGAGCACTCATGATGGCAATTTGTAAGAACTGGACATTCAGGGAGGAACAAAGAGTTTCCCTACTGATTTCTTGCCTATTAACAGGTTTGGTGTTGAGAGCATGGTGGGTGTGGGGAAGTTATCCCAGAGGGTCCAATTGCAGGGCATTTCCCCTTATCCATCCAGACACACACACTCACACACACAGTCACTCACACACACACTCACACACACAGTCACACACACACACACACACGTACTGCAGAGATAAAGCCAGTAGCTGCTTTCATGATGCAGTTTTCTCAAATGGGAGCTCCTGAAACAGACATTAAGAATTTTAGTTTCTTACTTAGGAAGGAAAGGCTACTACCATGAAGAATTTGGGGCTATATAAAAATATCAGGATGTCTCCCTCTATCTATGGAGGCTGAGAGAACTAAACTGGGCTTGTTTCACCACATCCTAGAATATTACCAATAGAAAGTGGGAAGTGAAACATTTTGGAAGAGGGGTTAAGTGTCCTCAAGTCATCCCCTTCTCTCACTCATGATTTTCCTATCTTTTATCTTTTTGGACCCCTGAGGTCTGTTTAGGTACCGGGATTTTCTAGGATGTTTTAGCCCAGGTTGGCTAGATTTTTTCATACATCCTTCACTTTGGTTAAAAATATAATTTTTGTTGTTTTTTTCAAAGTGAGCTTGCACTAAAATACTAAATGCAAAGAAAACAAGAACATAAGCATAGGAGTATCCCTCCCTTTTGGGACAAGATCTAGTAAAGAAGTTTCAGTCCAATGCACCCTACTGGGCAATGGGTGGTTAAAGGCCACCCCAAATGGAAAGTAAGATCATTGGCACGTATTAGTAGAGCACTACTCACCTCAAACACTGCGGAATGCTGCTGCTGTCCACGCGTAACTTTAGTTGCAATTCCTAAAGCAAGTGTTGGGTTAAATAAAAGGAAGTAATACTATGTATAGATTTTGTTATTCAGATCATAAAAAGACTGGAAAAAGATGAAGACATATTTATGTACATTTACAGATGGCACTGTGACAGTGCGTTATTAAGGGAAATTAGACGTTTGTGCTTTATTATCTCATTAAAGGCAAAAACAAAAGCACACAGTCCATGATGACACCATCAGAAAGACGATTAGGTTAAATCGAACAATATGACAGTCCATGTTTGTAGTGGTGATGTTATACGCACATTTTATGTTCAATTAAGCTTTTAATGGATTTCATGATGAAAATTTCTTTTTTTAAATGAAATTAAGCTTTTGTGGATTTTCAAAATTCCCATGTTTGTAGTGGTGATGTTATACGCACATTTTATGTTCAATTAAGCTTTTAACGGATTTCATGATGAAAATTTCTTTTTTTAAATGAAATTAAGCTTTTGTGGATTTTCAAAATTAAAGTATAGAACTAAGCGTTAAGTGCAAATTCTATCATTGTAGATTCTTTGCAGCTAAAACTTTTGTACTCTTGGCCCTCCATCTCATATGATTGGCAGTAGTAGCAAGTAGTATTTCTGCTTAGAATCTCTTTTTTATTCTCAAAAGTAAAATCTCTCCCTACTGAAATACTCAGTGCTGATGAGTAAGTTTTAGTCTAATGAGGTCTCAACTTGAAAAAAGTTAAATAACTGTAGTTAATGGCCTCTACAAATTACAAGCCCTCATCTAGTAACTGTATTTATTAATTGGACATATAGGCATTAAAAGCCATGTGTGTCTATAATCCCAGCTGAGTGTTGCAAGAACAAAAAAGCAACATATGACATAATCCACGATCATCAGATGCTTACAATCTATTTGAAAATATAATTATGTACTGAAGATAGAGATGAATAGCCATCAGAAGGGTTAGGGAACAAAGAACTGTGAAACGATATGGGCAAAAAGAGTTCTGGGGAAGGATGATTAATAGGAATGGGAACAGTTGAGAATTCCCTTGCCAGGGAAGTTGACATAAGAAAGACATAAAACACAAGTAAGATTTGCCAAAGCAGCAAAAACACTCCAAGCATAGACAGCCCTACAGCAATGGATATTGTCAAAAAACACCAGGGTATATTTAGGGAATAATGAGATAGCCTTTTGGATTTAAGGGTTCAGAGTGGTAAACCTGGAGACAATCTGTAATTTTTTAGACCTGGGGACTGATTATAACATGCTTTTAAAGTCATTCTAAATAATCTCGATTTACTCTGTAGATAGCAGGCCACATTGAAGTTCTTTCTGCTTAAATTACCTACTTTAGTTCATTTAAAATTCCAATCTGATTCATAAGAGAAAATCTGTCTCTTGCTAGAATGATTTAGTGCATTGTTGGTAAAACCAGGCACACTGAAAGTTGCCCTAGGGGAAGCAGCTCTTTCATGTTTTTGAATTAGCGAGAGATGAAGAGATGTGTGAAATAGTGTACATGAATTCCCAGTAGAACCCAAGCATGTGAAGAAATGTACAGCCACCAGCAACAATCTCACTTTACAATAGTAAGATCCTTGGAGACGAGTCTGTTATCTATCTTTAGACCATCCAAGTTCTCAGTTCAGTGCCTGGTCACTCCCTATAAATGCTTGTTGATTGACTAAACAGAAAATATAACTTACATTAATAATGTCTCAGAATATTATTTTAAATTGTTGAAGCTATTTTCTAGAAACAATGTGATATAGTATAAAGAATTTGGAGCTTGAAAGCAGATAAACCTGACATGGCAACTTTTTGACAATGTGGTTTTAGACCAGTAACTTCCCTAAGCCACATTTTCTCATTTGTATACAGAGGTAATAATACTAACTTGCAGAGCTTCTGGGAAGATAGATATGTAAAAAAAAAACTTACCTACCTTAGTGCCTGGTAGTATAATGTAATAAACAATTCAACCTACAGTATGTAGAATTCTGATGTTAGTCTATTATTAGTCCATGATTAAAGAATTATAAAGCTAAATGAATAGTGCACAAAAATAAAATTAGAAACTGACCTAATATTTTTTATTATTATTTTATATCTCTAAGACATCATCAGTCTTAAAACAACTTCTCATATTTTGACTAATTAAATAATGTATTGGATATCTACCATCTTTCACTGTAAAATTATGCCAGCTCTAACGTGCAATCCCTACATTTTTATTAAAATTAAAACACATGCAGAGTTCCTTCCATCTTATTAGAGATCTAATTAGAGAACAGAATGATTCTGAAAACTTCTCACTTTCAACCTCCTGAACCTGTTCAGTGCATGCCCTTTGAATTCCAAATATTGCACTGTCTTCTAAATATCTTCTTTGTTTTTAAATAGAACACCAAGAAATATGCTAAGCGTACATTTATAAGTACATACTGCAATAAAGCTTAATTTTCTAGCTTTACGAAAAAGAGCTGCTATGACCTTATATTTATCCCGCATAATAGAGACATTTACATTGATATTTAAGTATAATAATTTAGAGTTGTTTTCAGTAACTCACTTTGTCCCAGTGCTATCACATGCATCATCAGGTTTGGACATTTACCAGATTCAAATCACAGCACGGCTTCTTGGAGCATGGTTTTATAGTCTAGAGTAGTTGGTAGCAATATTAATAAAATTACACCTACAAATCATGTCTTTTTTTTAAAATAGGAGAAAAAGTATGCCCATAGATGTACAAAGAAAATTCCATCTATAGTATCAACCAAGTCACAGACAACAGTATCAATATAGTACAGCACCTCAGGAAGAAAACACAAACTCCAAAATTCTCCAGCTCGATTAGTCCAATTCCACTCAAATCGTTTATATAAATATAAAATTACTTGAGGGTTTATCCATTCCTCAGCACTGATTAAATGTAAGAATTATTTCATGCTAGTATGCCATTTGAGATCTGTCTTTTGTTCTCTGTAAACATTTTCAAACCAGGGGCATTTATTATCTATTTATCTATCCATCGGACCATCCGTCCCTGAAGTCAAACCAATACACATGTTGCCTACCTACTATGTGCCAGGCATTCTGCCAGGCTCCAGTGATGCAAATGTTTCCAGGATAGATATTTTCTCTGATCTCAACAACAAATACTTGCACAATGCTTCACTAGTTTTTTGGTTGAAAAGTTCTTTTTTTTTTCTTCTTCTTCTTCTGGATTAAACAAAAAGAAACTGCCTTCGTGTATTAATTAAAGTAGAACACTTTGCTCAATCTTAAATTTCTGTCTGACCTTCAACTATTACAGAAACAGCACTTAGGAGTACCTTACCAAAATGATTCTGCCCTGAATAAAAGTATTTAAGATGGTGAAGGAGAATGTATTTCCTACTCATTGCTCCAAAGAATCTTGCAAAACCTTTACAGCATGCTTTGAAATTACATATTTTTGTGTAAAAAGAAATAAATTCTTCATGAGTAAATGTTTCTTTTAGGGTTGTGATATTCACACAGTAAGTATTTCAAATTAAATGTAAAGTGCAAGAAATGTGTTTAGCATGAAATCAGTATACTTAATGACTTAACTACAATTAGCTAATGCTTAGTTGCAGAAAATATGCATCATAGAACATGATCCATTTAATTACATTAAGTAGTGTTTAATCATTAAACATTAATGTGTAAATCATTACACTGATAATGGAAGTGGTATCAACTACTTTAAATGCAGTGGTATTTATATTGATTTTAGAAATCTGGTTCCAAACTTGTGCCAACTTATTTAACCCTTCCTATGCTATCTCTTAACTGTGTGTGTGTGTGTGTGTGTGTGTGTGCGCGTGCACGCTAAGGTACAAAGTAAATTTTTTGAAGTATCATTTTATAGGAAAATAGGAAAAGGCTTATAACAGCATCAATTTACTTGCAATGATCCACAGATACCTCTTTTGAAAGATATTGTAATGCTATCAAATATATACCAATACACAGCAACACTGATTTAACTATAATGTGTTATCCATTAATTAGAAATATTTTTCAAAATAAATCACCTTACCTAAAACTCCAGAAAGGTAATGTAAATCAGTGATTAAGAATCACCCAACGAGTGGGTTGAATGCAGATTCCAAGGCTCCATTTCTACCTATTCTCAGTGAAGTCTGAAGTGGAGCCAAGAAATTTGCATTAATAAATATTCCATATATTTCAGATGCAGATCAACTATTGGTGGCCTGCACTTTGGGGAGCACTGCCTTTTAGGACCCAGAAAATCTTAAGAAAGTGTTTTAAACACATATTGTCCTATTTGCTCCGGGAGCTTGTCTCAGAATGCTTACCATTTAATAAATACCTACATTCAGAGTTGTTGGTTCCCATTTGCTTCTGATCCATCAAAGTATGAGAAATATCTGTTCTTTACAGATGCAGTTACAACACAACTCATAAGAACTATTGACCAACCAGTCAGATCAGATGACTAAACACTGTTCACACCATGACTGGAGTTGGAAAATCCACTACACCCTGCTTTTCCCAAGGTAAATGTTAGAGTATCAAGTTTTAAACTTCCGATCTAAATGGCTTAATGAAGCAGAATGCATTTTGCACTCAATATTCAATATGTTTGTTGAATTGCATTAAGGAAAATAAATGTAATATTGGAAATGATGGATATTTTGCATGCAATAATTAGATGCAAGCATTTGACTTTAAAAAGAGGCGAAATTTGAAAAAAAAAGTCCAAATTTCCAAAATGTTAGCTACACAGATAAAGCTGAAAACAGAGAGTTCATTGCAAGTTCATTTTGATCTACATTTATATGTGGATTTATCAAAGTATATTATGAAATGTCACGCATAGAATTGAAAGTGGAACGCAGATTTCCACATAGTACATATTTAACAAGACACAATGCACTTGCTGACATCTTAACAGTAGGTGCGAGAATTGCCTTTTCTTGTATTTTTATAGTACCAATGAAACATTTTATTTTAACTAGTAGTATATTTTAGGAGAGCACACCATCATAGCTTATGGTGGGGATGGGGAGGGATTTAGTTCATAAAACTGATCTGCAGCTTCTCAGGATTTACTCCTATTACATCATGTATGTTCCTTTTTTGCCACTGCTGCCAAGCAGTCAGGCGAGCTTAATAAAAATTACTTAGCAGTAAATTAAATTAAATGAGAAAAATCTAGACATTATTGTTATTTCTTGATGTGCCCTTTAAAAACCCTTACTAGGGCTGATTTCAAACACTCAGGCCAATTAACGTGCCAGATGAAGTGCATAATGCTTGAGGACACAGTCTGGTTTAAGCATGGTTTGCCTTTGAATGATCCTTTCTATTCACTCACCACCGTCTTCTGTATAATTAATAGCCACTCTCCCAAATCACATGCCAATTAATGAGATGCATATAAAGGCTTAAAGGTCTGTACTGCAATTCAGTCTTAATGAAAGTCAATATCCTTTTGCCAAGAAAGCTCAGATCACATTTGGCTCTTTTAGATAATTAGGAGGGTTTTATGGAACCAAATAGTAGCAGTGACTGGTAAATATTAGACCTTTTAAATAAATGCCATATTTAGCCAGAAAAAGGACAGTTAGAATTTACTTTTCAATTTTGACAGAAATAAATTTGTTTTAATCTCTTCAAAGGATATTTAAAAGTAAACAAGTTACACACATACATGCATGTATCTATAACTGTATTTCACATAATACTGCTCATCAAGTATAATCATTTGAAAATAGTCTTTATTGACTTTACTTCATTCCTCTTGGATCAAATATCAACTCTTTAGACTGGTGTAAAAGGCTCTCCATGAACTGATTCCATCTAATTTCCTTCAAATTCTTTTCCACCTTATATAAATGTGGTCCGGGCATATTAAACCATAGATTCTGTGAGATAAGTATATTATTTTTATTTTATAGATGAGGATCTTCTTATTGTTACTTCTTAGTGCCTTTTCTCATTCCCTTTTCAAGGCCAGAACTAAGGCCATTTCAAGAAAACTCATATTCAAATAGTAAGTCAGTTGAGGAGTAAAGTCTGATTTTAAACACAAGGACCTTTGATTACGAGCACTTTTTCCATTGCAACCCTGTCACTCTAAATTGGTTATATAAATAGAAGATGGTCAGAATCATTCATTCATTGCCTTCTTAAATTGCTTTAGACACAAGTAACATTAGACACGTTGAGACCCTACACAAGCAGTCCTTTGACTTTAAGTATAAAGTTACTTACAATGTCCCCAGTGTAGGAAGGACAACTTGGTCACCGAGAAAGAAAATAAAGTCAGGCATTGGCTCCTTTCTTATTGTTACTTTTAATGCCTTTTCTCATTCGCTTTTCAAGGCCAGAAATAAACCCATTTCAAGAAAACTCATACTCAAATAGTATGTTAGAGTCTTTCCCTCAGGTAGACTGGAAATTTTTGTGAAACTAAAAAAGCTCACATTCAGTAAAGAATCTCTGCTGAATTTGTAGGCTCCATAAACTCTAAACTGTGATTTGATGTGTATATCTTGGGAATCTTTCAGCTTTCATACCTCCAAAATGTGCTAAGCCAAAAACAAACTGTGACTTATTTATTAACATTTTATTATTTTATTAACATCTTACCCAACTTAATGCTCATGACAGCTCTATGACATGGATCTTATGTTGTCCTCCTTTTCAGATGAGCACACAGAAGCTCAGAGAGGTAAGCATTATTTGGCCAGTACACTGGAGAGCCAGGATTCAAACTTGTGCAGTGCAGCGAGTTTTGCAGAATGAACTATCTACCTGTTGAACTGTGCACTATGAAGTGAGACACTGATTATTTTCATTCACCATTTACTGAGTTCCTGTTATGCACAATGCACTGGATGGATAAATTTAAAAAGATAAATTTACTAGGATCAACAAATTAAATAGAAGAGAAATATTCTGTACTTTTGTTTCACTACTTCAGAAACACTCCTCAATATTTCAGCAGCTATTTTTCTCTACCCATTTGTTGTTTCTAATACACATTTTAAAGAGACTTTTTCTCTAACAGCCTTCAGTACAAATACAGAATAACACCTGGAATGAAACATGTTGTCAGAAATGTTAGAATGGAGCTTTACATGTTTGCATGTGTGTACAAATCCAGAAGGCATGGACTATGAGAAGAGTTAGTCAACTATTCCTCATCTAATAGTTTTGAAAACAAGATTAAAGACTGATCTTACTAACTGAAATGTCTCAGTCGACTATTCCTCATCTAATAGTTTTGAAAACAAGATTAAAGACTGATCTTACTAACTGAAATGTTTTTCTACCTGCAAATTTATCAAGAGGCAAATAAATAGTTGAGGAACTAGTATTTTATAATATAAAACAAAATCTCTAGTGACCCAAAACGAGACATCTCTACAATTCCTTTCCTACTGCTGCAAAGAATAATTACCAAATAAGAAAATGTTTGGCAAATGTAAAAAGACAATTAGCCTTTATCTCTTATATGTTACAAATCAGTAACCTTCCCAGTATTCCTGGTTTCTTTTTGAAACTTGTCAATTATCTCATTCCAATGAAAGGTACAAAGAAATTTTTTCTTCAGTGCATTGTATTGTGTTTAAGTGAAGTAACTTCAAGGTGCACTGCAGCACCAAAATAGCATATGATAACTAAAATTGAAGAGTCCGCAAAGCAAACTGCATACAGTATTTATTTGCCAGCACTGACAGTTAAAGCAAATTTTTGATCAGATGCACATCAAACTGTATTGTAGATAAATGTAATTTGGAAATTCTGTAATAAAATGAAAGAACATGATATAGTGTCACAGATTTTAAAGCTGGCAAAGTCTTTGGAATACATCTATTCAAATTCTGCCAATTTTACAGATGGCAAATCTAAATTCTAAAGAGGTAACATCATTTGCCCAAGGTCAAATGGCAGTGTCTACTGGAAGCTGACCTGAAAATGAGATTTCTGACTCCCACTTCAGAGTTCTTTCCATGAAATAATGTGCAGCCACATCACTGCCCAATCCTTTGCCTCTTACTCCTGGAAGGAAAATTCCTCTTGAATCCAAATCTTTGCTGAAACACATACCAAGAAAATTCCAATTGGTATCAGTGTTTGGAATAACAAAAAATTAAAAGGAAAAGTTCTTAAAAATAAGTGTGTTCTGGGGGTTGGGGAATTGGAATCGCCAGGGAGTGTTGTCTGTCCTACATATGTATCTCTCTTGGGCTAGCTGTGATTCTAAATATATTGTTGTGAGTAAACAAAATAGCACTGAAGATATATACAATGGATATAGGGTGGGGGCTGCCTCACTAGCCCACCTTCCACAGAGGTGATAGAGAAGGTCCTACTCTCTCTTCTTGATGATTCTGGAACCACGTCGTTCAGAAAGCCTGCCTTGGCTTTCCAGTTCACTCACAAAAAAGCATCATCCTTCCCATGGAAACCAAGACAGCAAAGTTCTGCTCCCACCCCCACCTTTACGGATCCCACATGACTTCTCTAGCCTTGTACACTCTGCTTGAGCCTCACTAGACCTCTTGTTAATCCTTGAGCACACCTGAGCATGTTGCCTCCACAGAGCCTTTGCACTCTCTCTCTAGAACATTCTTTCTTTAGATAGTCACAGGAATCTCTACTGCACTTATCTCAGGTCTCTGCTTACACATCACCTCAGAAAGGGCTTTCACGACTTTTCTTTGTAGCATTTGCCACCCCTTGCCACAGAATAGTTTATTTGTTTGTTTCTTGCCTGTCTTACTGAACTAAAATGTAATTTCCAAGAGGGATGGGATTTGGTTTTATTCATCTTTGAATCCCTATCACCTAAAACACTTGTTGGCATATAATGGGCACTTGAAATCCTGAACAAATAAGTTTAAAATACAAAGCCTTTGTCAACGATCTTAATATATTCATGAAAATGTCACATTGAAATTAAATTTTAGAGGGTAATTACCTATTCCATTTATGCTTTAGCTGCAAAAGGATTAGTTCTAGCGTATTAGTATTTGACTCACTCCTCAAAGCCACTTCATTCATTCATTCATTCATTCTCTCATTCAAAAGTTATTTGAGTGCCTACTGTGTATTGGATAAACACAGATAGAGGTGCTGGATATACAGCCACCAACAGAACAGATTTTAAAAAATTCTCCTGTCATGAGCTTATATTCTGTGAATTAGCCGAATGAATGACAATCCCAGTCACTTAAATCATCAGTAAGGTGAGAGCTATTACTTTTTACTAAAAATACACAGTCGTAACAGAGATAGATATCAGCAGAGATGAGTCCTTGCTTGTGTGTGGCCTGGCAGTATGACAGTTTCTAGGACCTACCACCCACCTTCCATCCTCCACCACGCACACACACACACACACACACTCACACACACATGCGTGCATGCACACACACACTCACACAATTTCCTCTTGCCACTGTGCAGCCACCAGCAGTGGCAACTATCTTTCAACCTATAGCCAAGAATCACACACACATGCGTGCATGCACACACACACTCACACACTTTCCTCTTGCCACTGTGCAGCCACCAGCAGTGGCAACTATCTTTCAACCTATAGCCAAGAAAATGCTCAAAAGCTAGTGCCCTGATGACAAGTAAAAGGTACAATATAGCCTCTGATGACAAGGACCACCACAGCTCATTGTCTTTAGCCTTGTTAATAAGGTAGACGCTGACACAGCATTCTCATGAGGCACTGAAAAATGTTTCTCAGCTTCAAAAACAGTTTAAATTGGTAGAAATGAAACTCTATGAATGATTCAATGTGTATAAGGGGTCTTCAAAAAGTTCATGGAAAAATTTGAATTGTGCTGACACAGCATTCTCATGAGGCACTGAAAAATGTTTCTCAGCTTCAAAAACAGTTTAAATTGGTAGAAATGAAATTCTATGAATGATTCAATGTGTATAAGGGGTCTTCAAAAAGTTCATGGAAAAATTTGAATTGTCTTTGAATTACATTTTTTCACAAACATCTAATATATTCTCTCATATTTTGTGGCAACAGACTAAACATATTTCAAATAAGATATCTGTGCTTGAATGACAGAAAACAGACGGGGAAAGAAAAGGAAAGATCAACAACCTTTTGTGTTTTCAGTGACATCTCTAAAAGTGGGGAAAAAAAGAAAAGAAAAGAAGTTTTATACTGTGAGCAGCTTCCTAGCTCCAGAGTTTGCACAGGAAGAAATAAACATGCTTCAGATTAATTTAAATTTTAAACACACCAGAATTACTAATAACCTGTCTTATATCAGTAATTAAGATTATTTCTAAAGTGATTAAGATTCTGTACATACTATTTGCTATACTCAAGGGGAAAAATCATCCCGAATAATTCAATACTAGACTGTTAAATAGTGGCCATTAAAATAAGGAGAGATGGGACTCTGCACTGTTTCCAGCTGGGATGCCCAAGTAAAAGAGAGGGACGTAATATTGGCAGAGATAAATTGAGAGCTACTGGAGTCCTATATCTAGATGCACACTTGGGCTATGTCAGCTCCTAGCTAGGGGGCAAGTTAAAATTACCCTCTTCTCTTTCCTGAACCACCTTCTCCTCCTACCTTCTCCCTTCTGAGCTAGGCAAGAGCCCAGTTGATGGAACAGAAGAGGCTATGACAACAGTCATGGGAATTCCACCTTCACTGAGGGTACATTTGCTCTCCTATACAAATGTGTATATTCAGGTCAAATCAGACCTGCAGTCACTTACTCTAGGATTGCATGGCCAGCAGGCACTTCAGAGTTTCTTCTCTGGAAACAGCGTGCAGCCCACATAGAAAGTCTGGCTCCTGAGAAAGGAGATGATTACCATCTCATTCCCATCCAGCACAGACCTTTCTGATGCCCATGAGGTGTGCCTGAGGGAGAGGTTTCCCACTATATCTAGTCCTGACTGGCACACACCCTACTGAGAGATGTGGATGGAGAAACTGAGCACTACCATAACTCAGAAACTTTTCATCACAAGTGAATTATGAGGCACACACACACGCATATACACACATACTTACACACACACATATACACATGCAAACGTACATGTGCACACACATGCACACATACACAGATACATATAGACACACACATATACACATTTCTGTGGGTTTTTTCAAACACTAAAAGGAAAAATAAAATTGTCATTATATAGGAACCGAGATCAGCTGAACCAATACTGTGGCAGAAAATGAAAATGTGGATATTCTGAGTCAAATAACATCAGAAACATTCAAATGGTGACTAAGGACAAGTAACAGCCAACATAAGGTTGTATACTCGGTGCAGTACTACTCTAGGCTTCTTCCCAAACGCAACTAAGAACAGGTCGATTTAACTGCTGAATAGAGGGCTGCATTGTGCAAAGCAGTGAAAATTGACTTCCCAATGTCATCTGCTAGCTATGTTTCCACCACATCACACCTCACTAATACATTAATAGTATACACTGTGACCAGAATAGTGTTAAATGCTACTCCAATTACATGAGGGGCAGCACAGAAATCAGAATATGTGGCAATGCGTCCTGGCTTTGACACTGAATCATTATGCCAAGTCAGAACCTTTCTTTCAGTTTCTTCATTTACACAAAAAGAAATTGAAAAATGGTTGTTATGCCTACCTTAAGAACTAAGTGAGCTATCAACCAAAGTCACAGATGAAAACTTTCATAAACATTAAAAGGCTATAGAGATGTAAGGTATTTGTAATAGCTATTATCCACTTCCCTAGCCTGAGAAATAAAATAAGGTCATATTTCTCCTTAATAATCAATAGGATTCTAGCACTTGGTTTAGCATAGAGGCCATGTCTCTCCATCACACCATAGTTTTGCTAGACTGATTAAAAGTAATGGTTAATTCTGGTCATTCTGGCTGGACCCCTGGAGCTAGTGCCTTGGCAGCCACCTTGAGGTTCCTGGCAACCTTAAAGTTAGCAGAACTCCAGCAGAAGAATGTACAACACAAACACAAACCCCTTCCCAAACTGGCAGTTCAAAAATGGGCTACCAACACTTAAGGTAAGTGTATACTCCATCACAACCCATGTGTTCTAACCTCTAGTAAAATCAATCGACCCTCCTAGATAATCCTTCTCTTTCTGCTGGAGAGATCATTTAAATGTAATCATTGGAGCCAGAATTCTGCCAGCGAGTTAATACATACAAAAAGCCAGAGTCCAGAAACTTGATGTCACATTCAAAGAGGAGGAAGCAGGATTTCTTCACTTGACTACAGTGGGAGATCTGGTGAGGCTGGAGAACAGGGAGCAGGGAGAAGGAGCTGGGGCTGTAAACGCACGCAGGGGGTCAGTCCATGCAGGATCTCATAGACTACAGAAAGGAATTTGGTCTTTATCTTTGGTCTTTATGGGAAGCATCCAAAGAGTTTTAAACAGAGGAGTGGCAGGTCATATTTACAATCATAGAAGATAAATACAGCTGCAAATCACAGAACAGCCTTGATGAATTAGGAGGCTTTTGCAATCTCCCTGGTAACGAATGATGCTATCCTAATGAGGGTGTTTAAAGGTGATAAGAAAAGAAGTGGATATACTGAAGACATTTAGGAGGTAATGTCAATAAGACTTGGGAGGGACTGAACTCAGGGAGTGAGAGAGAAAGAGACCTTGTGAATAACTCAGGTTTCTGACCTGCAACTGGCTTGGGGGTAAAATGCCGTTTGCTGAGATCAGAGGAACAAAGGCGAGAGTAGATTAGGGAAGAGAAGGTTATTCTTTCTGTCAGGGCAATATTGCATCATTTGAGGTGGAACAGCTGATAAGGAAGAGAGAAGAAAGTAATTGGTAATAGAAATTTTCTGAGAGGTTAGGGATACAGGAAACAAAACCTAGAAGCAGGGATTGGTATAGATGAGCAGGACCCCTCGTATGTGTGTAACTGGGGAGAAAGCTGAAAACACAGCTGCAGATATAGATGGCTTCCTGGTTTTGAATGGAAGAAGCAGAGTCTTCTGTAGAGAATGAGATGGAAAGTAAAAAGTGTGAGAATAGACAAGGTTTGCAATCTTTTTTTTTTTTTTAAGAGGATTTTTTAAAATTGAAGTGTGATTGATTATACATATTTTAGGGAATACAACGTTGATTACCATCACCTGTGTACATGTGTTGATAAAATCAATATTATTAGCATGTTCATTATCACAAATTGTAATTATTTTTGTGCCCCTTTGAAATAGTTATTGAAAGTTTAAAAAGTATGCTGACAACAGAGGGGAAAAGTACTGCATGTACTCACTCATAAGTGGGAGCTAAGAGAGACAGAAGGAAGGAAAGAAAGATCTCAGTGGTGCATTGGACTTGCAGAGGGAAAGAGCATACCTAGGGATACAAAGTGGAGTGGGGAAAAGGGGGATGGAAAGGGAGGTTGGGAATTAATTGGGTGGGGGACGTGGGGTACAATCTCGTAATTTGTGGTAATGGGCATGCTGCCAGTATGGATCTGGCCATCACATCTTGGACACAACTAGTGATAGTCAGCTTTATACCCCATGAATATTCATAACCAATAAAAAAAATTTCTAAAAGGAAAAAAAAAAGTATGCTAACTAAAGATAAAAATAATTTGATGTCAGGTTGTGACTTATAAGAAAATTAGGGCATAAAGGGAGCTATAATACAGAGTACAGTGTTAGTGAAATTATAGACCATGGGGGATACACACACACACTATATATATATACAAATGTATACATACATACATATAGTGTATATATACACACACACAAATACACACATACACACAATCCTTTTCTAAAAGGAAAAAAAAAAGTATGCTAACTAAAGATAAAAATAATTTGATGTCAGGTTGTGACTTATAAGAAAGTTAGGGCATAAAGGGAGCTATAATACAGAGTACAGTGTTAGTGAAATTATAGACCATGGGGGATACACACACACACTATATATATACAAATATATACATACATACATATAGTGTATATATACACACACACAAATACACACATACACACAATCCTGAGTCAGAAGGAAAAGGAAGCAAGAAAGTGGCCAATGGAGAGAAAAGGAGGGAATAGTTAAATAATTATGCTGAAAAGAAAAAATTGTGATCACAGAAAGAGCTATCTGAGGTAGGGTTTAAAATTAGGAACACAAAAGAATGAGAAAGGCCTGGAGAGATTTAGGGCTTTTGGGTGTCAGAGAAAAATCATAAGGGCTGAGAGAGTATCGTGTACACTGTACTCACACATTAGATGAAGGGATGACCACAACTGACCATTATTCCTAAAAAGCAGGTAGTAAGTGATTTAAAATTTTACTTTCAAGTCAAAAGGTTCAACTTGAAAAGCTCACACAATTTCGAGGAATAATTTTCTCTATATTGCTATGGTTTCACATAAAATCATTTTAAGAGATAATAGGCCAATGTGAACACACTTTTTATTCTCTCAATTCAAACCCTTTTATCACTATTACATACCTTCCAAGCTTTTACTGACTTTAAATATTGCAATTAGGAAAGTAAGCACTTTGAGTAACTTTAGCAATGTCAGAAATACTGAATTTAAAGAGGAAGGAAGGAAGCAATTACCCCTTTTGGTGTATTCCATGCATTAGCTGTAATTTCCATTGCCCATTTTCTGAAAACTCATGTCTGTACCATTTATGGTGAAAAGCAAGTCAGACTTGCCGCAATCAACCAAACATTCCAATTCAAGTCACTCTGGGAAAAATTTCAACTCAGAATATACTGTGGAAATTTTCTACTGGTTTGATCATATCCACTGGTGGACACAGCATTCAGAGTAGCTTGGAAAATAAATAATAATTTGATAACACTGAATACCAAGTAAAAAAATTTTAAGAACAGTCTTTTATCTCTTTCCTATTTGTGCTAACATTTAGAGTAGGGTACATATAAAATGTTTCATAAAAATCTGTTAAATAGGTTGCGGGAAAAGTAAAATCTAGGTGACTTAAGCAATGAAACAAATTCATTATTTAAAAAACTAATAATTAGTATATAAACAATTGATTTACTAAAATCGATGCTGATGCAGTTTCATATTTACCAAATTATCAGAGATGATTACATTGAGAGTTTTAAGGCTTTAAAATAAATAAATCTAATTAAAATCAGAGTTGGAGCTTAATGACCTTTTATAATTTCCATTTTCTCATGTGTTCAAGTAAAATGTTCAAATCCTTACTTATCTAACTACAGCAGTTTTTTTTAATGATAAAAAATACAAATTTCTTGAACCACTCCATAAGAAATCATATCAATCTTAGATTTTTTTTTTATTTGTTAAAAATTTTACCAAGTGATAGAAATCCCAACATCAATGACCATTTTAAAGCGTACCAGGAAATAAATATTTTGGAGATACTGTTTTCAAGGTTATTGCTGGCCAGAAATCTTCAAAGATCCTCCAAAGTTTGAGAGATCAAACCTTATTCTTTCATTCATTCAACCATACTTAATGAGTGTGTGCTTTAAGCCAAGTCCTGCCCATCCTTCTACGGACAAAGTCAAATGGAGAGAGAAGCCTGTAAAGCCAACAAAGAGCATCAGGGCCATGTGAGAAAGATGGACCAAGTGCTTTGAGAACAGAAAAAATCTGGGCAATATCTCATCTGGAGAGCAGGAAAGTTCTAGATGGGGTCTCCAATTTTCTGAAAACTCATGTCTGTACCATTTATGGTGAAAAGCAAGTCAGACTTGCCGCAATCAACCAAACATTCCAATTCAAGTCACTCTGGGAAAAATTTCAACTCAGAATATACTGTGGAAATTTTCTACTGGTTTGATCATATCCACTGGTGGACACAGCATTCAGAGTAGCTTGGAAAATAAATAATAATTTGATAACACTGAATACCAAGTAAAAAAATTTTAAGAACAGTCTTTTATCTCTTTCCTATTTGTGCTAACATTTAGAGTAGGGTACATATAAAATGTTTCATAAAAATCTGTTAAATAGGTTGCGGGAAAAGTAAAATCTAGGTGACTTAAGCAATGAAACAAATTCATTATTTAAAAAACTAATAATTAGTATATAAACAATTGATTTACTAAAATCGATGCTGATGCAGTTTCATATTTACCAAATTATCAGAGATGATTACATTGAGAGTTTTAAGGCTTTAAAATAAATAAATCTAATTAAAATCAGAGTTGGAGCTTAATGACCTTTTATAATTTCCATTTTCTCATGTGTTCAAGTAAAATGTTCAAATCCTTACTTATCTAACTACAGCAGTTTTTTTTAATGATAAAAAATACAAATTTCTTGAACCACTCCATAAGAAATCATATCAATCTTAGATTTTTTTTTTATTTGTTAAAAATTTTACCAAGTGATAGAAATCCCAACATCAGTGACCATTTTAAAGCATACCAGGAAATAAATATTTTGGAGATACTGTTTTCAAGGTTATTGCTGGCCAGAAATCTTCAAAGATCCTCCAAAGTTTGAGAGATCAAACCTTATTCTTTCATTCATTCAACCATACTTAATGAGTGTGTGCTTTAAGCCAAGTCCTGCCCATCCTTCTACGGACAAAGTCAAATGGAGAGAGAAGCCTGTAAAGCCAACAAAGAGCATCAGGGCCATGTGAGAAAGATGGACCAAGTGCTTTGAGAACAGAAAAAATCTGGGCAATATCTCATCTGGAGAGCAGGAAAGTTCTAGATGGGGTCTCCAAAAAGCCATTTCTAATTTCAACAAATAGTTGTCTATTGACATAAAACTAACTTAGTCTCTTCAAAGTTCTCAGGATTAGAGACTTTCTAAAGTTTGTCTGAACAATATATTCAGCATCAGAAATACTTAAATTAAACACTCCATACTACTTAACTCTGTGACAATACAGTAATCCAAGATGATATCAGAGGCTTTATAGAGCAGTGTGAAGAAGTTAAAAAAAGACATAAGTCAACTGCAATAATAGGAAAAATAGTACCTTAAACTGTAAGAAAATGTACATGCAAAGTAAAAACTGTGATTAAAGAAAAATTTCAAATTTATTATAGCTCTCAGCATCTTTCTCATGCTGGTGACATATAAATCTTAGTGCAGTTAATTCTAAAAATGCTGTCTATGGAAACTACTTATATTTATAATCTTGCCTCTTTAGCTGCATATTCAAGGAGAATAACAATAAACTCAAGTACTCCAGATCATAAATACATGTTTATTGTTATTCCTCCCTATTTAACAATATTGAAATTGACGTCTCACATTTTACATGAAACTTAAGAATTTCTTTGCTCTAATGAGTTATAATAAATATGAATGTGAAAAAAATAGAAAAGAGAGTACTTGTGTTCAATGTTTTTTATTCATAACATCCAAATTTCAAGAGGCAAGCCATAAATCAGAATACAAACTATAATCCCAGAGGTAACTTTAGGAAATGTGAAAGGAAGACATCAAAAGCAATGTTCTGGATATGTGAGCAATGTTTTTGGCTTAGAAAACAAGTAACAATTATTATTGGAATATGGTGATAAGATTGGCATTTACATATTTACTAAGCCAAAGTAGCTAAGAAATGAATAAAGATAAATAAAAATTAAAATCTTTTTCATGACAAGATTAATATTGAGTAGTAACTGTAACATTAGCACTCAATCAGTATATGAAGGAAAATATAGTAATTATCACGAGAGAGAAATAAATATGAGTATGCAAATGAACTAGAGAAAGAACATTCAGTTGTAGTTTTTCCAAGAAGACTTCACTGAAAAGGGCAAGATTCAAACTGAAACTTGAAGGAAGAATATGACTTTGCTATGTTTAGTGAACAAGCTAGAATAACAAGTCATTTATTTAAACTAGTAGGGAAATATTGAGTCCTGTATTTTATTCTTAAAAGGATTAATCTTTATAGATTTTTTTGCATTCAAAAATAACATCTTTCTAAATGAAATTGCTTATTTAGCTCTTAAATAGAAGGCACTGAACACAGTTTAAGTTGGAGATTATAATATTCATATTGTTATGGTTCCATCTCTATTTACTTTTGTCTCAGGCAGATCACTGACTTCTAACTACATCTCTTTTCCTTGTCTTTGTTTTTCTTCTCCTTTTTTATGAATAAAGAAATGAGAAAGCAAGTTTATTAAAAAAAACACTGGAAAACTTAAGAATCAATAAAGACCTATATGAAGGATAAGAATAAAGTTCATACTTTAAAGGCTTTGTGACAGATACTTTGGGATCACAGTGCTTTTTTTGTTTACTTTAGATTCTGCTTTACAGGTTGAAAATAATTGTCTCTTTTCTTGTTGACAAGTGGGATTTCCCTGAATGAAGAACCAGCAGTAAAGTGATATTTAATAGATAACAAAAGTAATTCAACAGAAATACATGTTACAAACATTCTAATGTAATCTGGAGAAAGGCTTTCTAATGCATGTTTGGGAGTCAGCCACTTAACCACAACTTCCCTGCCCAATCAACATAAGCAATGCTTTTCAGTCTACTCATTTCCTTCCTATACACAGTTCCCAGTCAGATGCTCTACTCCAGAAAAAGGCCAAGCAGGAAATGGGCCTCATTATATACCACTAGAAGATATCCACATGCCTAATTAGAAAAATCAACCAAGACTTTCACTCGAATATGAGCAGACAACCAAGAATTACCAGATTTCCAAAGAAACATGAGCAAGAAGTAAACTGATAATTCAAGATAGAGAAGAAAACTCAAACA
Source organism: Galeopterus variegatus (assembly GCF_000696425.1). Lineage (NCBI taxonomy): Eukaryota > Metazoa > Chordata > Mammalia > Dermoptera > Cynocephalidae > Galeopterus > Galeopterus variegatus. Next base: position 226,726 of record NW_007727530.1, read on the forward strand.
TACAAAATTAATAACATTCTGATATTTAAGAAGGATATCACATGTAAAAAAATAATTGGATGCTCTGAATAAAAGCAATCAGAGTGCATTAAAAATGCTCAGAAGGTTAAAAGACTGTCAATTTTAAAAATTAATAGGAGGTCTGGAACATAAAGCTGAAAATATTGACCAGGATGAAACCTGAGAAGGAGAAATATATGAAAGAAAAGATAAAACAGAGAAAGGATCAATACAACAGATAAAAGATTTGATGAATGGGCACTTATTTCAGGAATGGAAGAGTGGAAGAAAAAAATAAAGATGGAAGGGAAGGACATATTGGGGAAATAATAGGAATCCCCAACCCAAAGGGCAAAAGTGTTTATATTGAAATGAACATGAATCCACAACACCTAGACACACATCATTAAATTTTACAGCATTGGAGATAAAGAGAAGAATGCAATACCTCCTGAGGGCATGAAGTACAAGCCACTAATGATATTCAGACAATCATATTGTCAGCAAATGTTTCATCATCAACAATGGATAATAGAACACAGTTGAATAATACCTTCAAATTTTGAAGCAAAACAGATTTTGAACCTAGAATTCTGTACTAAACCAAAATGTTAATCAAGTGTAGGGAGCGGATAAAGATATTTTCATACTTGAAGGAATTCATTCAGTTTATCTGCTGCATACCTTTACGTTTCAAATATTTGAAGACATACTTGGAAGGAAGGAGAAAAGGAAGGGAGGGAGGGAGAGAGAAAGAGCAGGGAAGAAAGGAGAAATGAAGGAAGGAAAGAATATTAAAGAATAAAAACAGAAAAACAAGTAAAAAAATATATATCCAGGAAAGAATGAAAGCAAATCCCTTGGTAAGAACTATGCAGTCAGCTCAGAGAGCAACACATCCAGATTTGAGCACGAGATGAGGGCTCCAAAAGAGTCTCTAGGATAAAGGATATTTTCATACTTGCAGGAATACTTACTTTTTATATAATTTAATTAAAACTGTGTAAACAAAAGTTGTTAATGAAAATTATAGCTCTAAAACCATTGCTGGCAGCTATACACACCACCATTGCACTCGTAAGTCTGGCTGTAGGCAGGACCCATCACTACCACCATGCACTGATACAAGAAGGGTCACAAATGGAGGCACCAGAAAGAGGTAAGCCAGTGCAGACCTGCACCCCAGTGACCCAACTCATAAGGGGAATTACACCCTGTGTACAGCACACAACTGCCTTGACCCAGGGAGAGACGTGCATAGAACCTGGAGAGTACAGAAAGCCAGAATAGCCAAATTGTGTATAGAAGAAATTCCAGCCACCACCAACCCATCCCCCAACCAAGGGAAGCAAGGACCCAGGGGAAGCCTTGTCCTATAGGAATGAGGAAGGAGAAACCTTGCCTGGGTCAAACATTCAAGCCGAGGAGATCCAGTATACCCCAGTATACCTATCAGAGTCATAGGAAACCAGCCAGGGAGCCAAGAATTCTGCATAGGGTCACCCACTGCAGCCGCCTGGGTCAAACATTCAAGCCGAGGAGATCCAGTATACCCCAGTATACCCATCAGAGTCATAGGAAACCAGCCAGGGAGCCAAGAATTCTGCATAGGGTCACCCACTGCAGCCTAAGAATAACAATGCACTGAAGCAATTCACCCAAGACCTTGAGAGCTCACCCACATACTCAATATCCCAATACAGAGTCACTAACCTCAGCAAGAAATCGCCAAGTGCCCAGTGCCTACACAATGGAGGCACTCACACACAACTCCACATTGAATATGGCAGAAGTGCCCACATGGAGATTATTCTACTGCATCTACCCAGAACCAACACTAAAACACCCTACTCAACAGTCAATATAAAACACATCTAAAGGAAGAAATCTGTCTCCTCAAAGCCAACTCCAGAGTAAGAGAAGAAGCAACTGCTCTACCAGATGACTTGACATCAATGTAGAGAGACTAGAAATATGAAAAAACAAGGTAATATGACACCACCAAAGGAATACAATAATTCTCAAGTACCAGACCCCATAGAGCAGGAAACGCTTGAAATGTCTGAAAAGGAATTCTGAGTAACAATCTTAAATAAATTCAGTGAGAAGAAAACTTAGTTAGACAACACATGAAATGAGAAACACAATCCAGGACTTGAAGGAGGAAATTTACAAAGAAATAAATACCATAAAAGAGAATGTAGCAGAACTCCTGAACTGAAAGACTCATTCAATGAAATAAAAACTACAATTGAGAGCTACTGGGAAAATATAAGAAAAATTGTCAGGGCCACTCAGACGTTCAGAATCTTGGCAAGCATATGATGTGGGTGTGTGCACGTGCCTGGGTGTTCCTTCTTATTGTCTAATGTGATTGCACGTGTGCACCCAGGTGTTTTGGGTTATGGACTTGAGTGTAAAGGACTAACGGCTCTGATATGTGAAGCTCCTAGAGATGCTTTGGGAAGCCATTAGGGTGGCTGCTCCTAGCTCTGAATAAAGCCTATTAATTCTTCACCCATGGCTCCCAGGACCTTTTCCTATTACCTAGCTCGTAGACCTGCATGTGAAGGGTTTGTGACCCAGTCTGGACAACAAGCACAAGGTGTCTGTGAGACCTAGCTCTAGCTCTACAAGAGCATAAGCAACAGGCCAAGCTAGAGGAGGTGGAAAAAAGAATTTCTGATCTCAAAGATAGTCTTTTTGAAATAACCCAAGCAGACAAAAAAAGAAAAAGAAAGAACAAAAATGAATGAAGAAAATCTAAGGAGCTAATGACTGCCTTAAGTGTACAAATATTTGAATCAAGGGTATTCCAAAGGGGGAGGATAAAGGAAAAGGCATTGAAAACATATTCAATTAAGTAAGATCAGAAAACTTCCAGGTATTGGTAGAGACATGGACTTCCAGATCCAGGTGGCTCAAAGTTCCCCAAAGAGATTTAATCCAGAAAGGTCCTCTATGAGACACATTATAAACAAATGGGCAAAACTCAAGGAAAAAGAGAGAATCCTGAAAACAGCAGGAGAAAAGCATCAGGTCACCTATAATGGAGTCCCCACTAGACTAACAGCAGAATTCTCAACGGAAACTCAGCACAGAAGAGACTAGGATGATATATTCAAAGTACTAAAAGAAAAAAACTGCCAGCCAAGAATATTATACCCAGCAAGGCTATCCTTCAGAAATGAAGGGGAAATAGTGTATTTTCCAGACAAATGAAAGCTGCAGAAGTTCACCACCACATGACCTGACCTACAATAAATCCTTAAAGAAGTTCTGTACTTCAAAACAAAAAATTATAAGCACCACCAGAAATACATTAGAACAGAACAAACACCACTAGTAGAACAGACATGCAAACAAGAAAGAGAAAGAAACTATACTGTACCACCTCAAAAAACCAACAAACACCGAAGACAAACAATAAAAAGAGAAGGAAGGAACTAAAGATATTTAAATCCACCATATGAAAAGCAATTAAATGTCAGGAGTAAGACAACACCTTTGAATAACAACCTTACATGTAAACGGATTAAATTCCCCACTCAAAAGACACTAATTGACAGACTGGATTAGGAAACTAGACCCAACTATATGCTCTCTACAAAAGACTCACCTCACCCATAAAGACACACACAGACTAATAGTGAAGGGATGGCAAAAGATATACCACACAAATGGAAACCCAAAACAAGCAGGAGTAGCTATTCTTACATTAGATAAAACAGACTTTAAACCAAAATCCATAAAAAGAGACAAAGAAGGACATTACATAATGATAAAGGGATCTATCCAGCAAGAAGGTGTAATGATAATAAATATATATGCACCCAACACTGGAGCACCCAGATATATAAAGCAAATATTATTAGGCCTAAAGAAAGAGATAGACCCTAATATGATAATAGTTGGGGACCTGAACACCCCTCTCTCAGCATTGGAGAGATCATGTAGGCAACAAATCAACAGAAAAAAACAGGATTTAAAGTATACTTTAGACAAATTGAAATTGGCAGATATCTATGTAACTATTCATCCAATAACTACAGAATACACATTCTTCTTATCCACACATGGAACATTCTCCAGGATAGACCATGTGTTAGGTCACAATTCAAGCCTCAATAAAGTGAAAAAAATTGAATCATTTCAAATATCTTTTCAGACCACACCAAATCAAACCTAGAAATTAATAAAAAGAGAAATGCTGGAAATTATACAAACACATGGAAATTAAAAAGCATGCTACTGACTGACCTATGGGTTCAAGAAAAAATAAAACAGGAAATCCAAAAGAAAAAAAATCTTGAAACTAATAAAAATAAAGACACATCATATCAAAACCTGTGGGATACAGCAAAAGCAGTACTAAGACGGAATATTATTGCAATAAAGGCTTACATTAAAAGAATAGAAAAATTTCAAATAAACAACCTAATGCAACATTTCAAAGAACCAGAAAAATAAGAACAATTCAATCCCAAAATTAGTAGACAGAAAGAAATAACTAAGGTCAGAGCAGAACTAAATGGAATGGAGACCTCCAAAATGATACAAAAGATCAATGAAACAAAAGTTTGTTTTTTTGAAAAGATAAAATGGCAAAACCATTATCTACGCTAACTAAAAAAAAAAAGAAGAGAGAAGACAGAAATAACAAAAATTAGAAATGAAAGAGGAGTCATTATAATGGATAACACAAAAATATAAAGAATCATTAGAGACTATAATAAACTATATGCCAAATAGTTTGCAAACCTAGAGGAAATGGATAATTTCTCGACACCTACAAATTGCCATGACTGAACCAAGGAGACATAGAAAACCTGTAAGACCAATAACAAGCAACAAGATTAAAACAGTAATAAACAGTCTCCCAACAAAGAAAAGCCCAGGATCAGATGGCTTTACTAATGAATTCTACCAAAGCTTTAAAGAGGAACTAATACCAGTTCTCTTCAAACTATTCCAAAAAATTGAAACAGAGGCCATTCTTTCAAACTCATTCTATGAGGCTAGTATCAACTTGATACCAAAACCAGACAAAGATACAACAAAAAAGGGGAAAACTACAAGCCAATGTCTTGGATGAATGTAGATGCAAAAATGCTCAACAAAATATCAGCAATCAGAATATAGCAATACATCAAAAAAATATACACCATGATCAAGTGGTGCATCACCCAGAGATGCAAGGATGGTTCAACATACACAAGTCAATAAATGTAATACACCACATCAACAAAATCAAGGACAAAAACCATATGACTATCTCAATAGATACATAAAAAGCACTTGACAAATTTCAACATTGCTTCATGATAAAGACTCTTAGCAAATTAGGTATACAAGGAAAGTATCTCAACACAATAAAAGCCATGTATGACAAACCCACTACCAATATCACCCTGAATTGGAAAAAGCTGAAAGTGTTTCCCTTAAGAACAGGAACAAGACAAAGATGCCCACTCTCACCACTCCTATTTAACATTATTAGAAGAAGTAGCCAGAGTAATCAGGCAAGAGAAAGAAATAAAGGGCATAGAGATTGGAAAAGATGAAGTCAAACTGTCCCTGTTTGCAGATGACATCATCCTTACATAGAAAAACCTAAGGATTCTACAAAACCTCTTAGAGCTTATAAATGATTTCAGTAAAGTTGCAATATACAAAACCAAGTGCAAAAATGAGTAGCTTTTTTATATTCCAGTAATAAAGTAGCAGAAAAAGAAATCAAGGAAGCAAACCCATTTATAATAGACCCACCCCCCAAAAAGAAATACCTAGGAATAAATTTAACCAAAGAGGCAAAAGATCTCTGCAATGAGAACTACAAAACACTTTTGAAATAAATTAAAGAAGTCACAAAATGGTGCAAAGACATTCCATGCTCTTGGATGGTATTAATTAACATAGTGAAAACATCTATACTACCCAAAGTGATCTATAGATTCAATGCAATCCCCATCAAAATACCTATGACATTCTTCACAGAAATAGAAAACAATCGTAACATTCATATGAAACAAAAGACCCCAAATAGCCAAAGCAATACTGAGCAACACACACAGAAAAAAAAAAAAAAAGCCAGAGGGAAAAAACAAAAACCAGAGGCATAACCCTACCTGACATGAAATTATACTACAAAGCTATAGTAACCAAAGCTGTATGGTCCTGGCATAAAAACAGATACATGGACCAATGGAACAGAATAGTGAACCCAGAAATCAACTCACATACTTATGGCCAACTGATTCTTGACAAAGGCCACAAGAACACACATTGGGGAAAAGACTGCCTCTTCAGTAAATGATGCTGGGAAAATGGGACATCCACAGGTAGAAAAATGAAACTCGACCTTTACCTCTCATTATACCAAAGTCAACTCAAAATGGATTAAGACTTTAATATAAGACCTGAAACTGTACAACTCCTACAGAAAACATAAGGAAAATACTGTAGGATGTAAGATTGAGCAAAGACTTTATGAATAAGACCTCAAAAGCACAGAAAACAAGAGGAAAAATAAATAAATGAGATTATATTGAACTAAAAACTTCTGCACAGCAAAAGAAACAATCAAAAAATGTAAAAAGATAACAAATGGAATGAGAGAGAATATTTGCAAATTATGCATCTGCATCCAACGAGGGATTAATACCAGAATATACAAAGAACTCAAACAACTTAACAGTTAGAAAACAAGCAACCCAATTAAAAAATAGTGAAGGGGATGAATAGGCATTTCTCAAATGAAGACATACAAATGACCATCAGACGTATGAAAAAATATTCAACATCATTCAGCATCAGGGCAATGCAAATCAAAACCTCAATGAGACCTCATCTCACGCCAGTTAGACCATCTATTATCAAAAAGGCAGAGAATAACAAATGCTGGCAAGGATGTGGAGAAGGGGAACCCCCCTATACTGTTGATGGGACTGTAAATTAGTGCAGCCTTTATGAAAAACAGTATGGAGGTTCCTCGAATAACTATAGGTAGAACTACCATACAATCCAGTAATCCCACTGCTGGGTACATACCCAAAGGAATGGAAATCATCATGTTAAAGGAACACCAGCACTCCCATGTTTTGCACAGCTCTATTTACAACAGCCAAGATATGGAACTAACCTAAATGTCCATCAACAGAAAATTGGATAAAGAAAATGCAATATATGTACTCAATAGAATAGTACTCAGCCATAAAAAAGAATGAAATTTTGCCACTCACAGCAACATAGACAAACTTAGAAAAAATTATGTTAAGTGAAATAAGCCAGGCATAGAAAGAGAAATATCACATATCCTCACACCTAAGTGGGAGCTAATAAATAAAAAGGAAGGAAGGAAGGAAGGAAGGAAGGAAGGAAGGAAGGAAGGAAGGAAGG
>NW_007727530.1:234881-246636 GCF_000696425.1 Galeopterus variegatus
GGAGGGAGGGAGGGAGGGTGACAATAACATGTTGAACTTTCCAAAGAAAAAGGGAAGAGAACTGTCGTTATTAGAGGTGGGAAAGGGGGAGGGGAAGGACCGGTTATGGAGAAATTGGTTGTGTCACATAGATTGATTACATTTTGTAAACATGAGTATACTAATTATCCTGATTTGATCACCAAATATTCTACACAGGTATTGATATCCAAATATGTACCCTATCAATAGGTATAATCCATTATGTTTCAATAAAAAAAAAAAAACCCTCCAAAAAAAACCCCATAGTCCAAAGAAAAAATATCAACGGGGGCGGGGGGGCACTCAAAAAGGTCTAAATCTAACTGTAATCAGAAAAACACACTGATCATGAAATTAATTGGGTGGTTACTTAAAGATAAAATTGGAACTAATTTTCAATTATAAAAGATTTTTAAGTGCTATTCATTTAAAAATGAAGTCCTCATAAAGTTTCTAAATTTTGTACAATTCTATATTTTCTGAAGTATAGTTTATGTAATACTTCAGCTTAGTATTCATTGTTCCGTTATACAACTTACCCTGGGGAATAGTTTTATTACTGTTAGCTATCGTAATTTTAATCTGATACACATAGTAACAGCACCATGATGGATTGGTATGTTTGGATGTAACTTGGTCAAAAAAAAAAAAAAAAAAAAAAAAAAAAAAAANACCATGATGGATTGGTATGTTTGGATGTAACTTGGTCAAAAAAAAAAAAAAAAAAAAAAAAATCAAAGGATAGCATCAGAAAGAAGTACCAAATACCAATAAAACCTGTACAAAAATGTTTCTCAGCACAATTCTCATTAATAGTCAACTAGGGACTATAACATTCACCTGACAGCACTTGATGTTTAAATAAAACAATATGCTCCAGATACCCAGCTTAGTGCTCGGCATACAGTATACACTAAAAGTTACTTCTCCTTTCTTCCTATCTCAGTACTTATCCTGCCTTTATTGGTGTTTCCAAGGCAACTACCACAGCATGCCAAAGTGCTTTCCCAAAGGATGCAAAAGATATCTACCGATCAGAACTACAGAGAAATAAAAATCTCTCTCATGGAATAAGCTAGGCAAATCCTATAAAGGAGAAATTTCAGGATTTAAAGAATGAAGTGTGCATTTTCATTAGAGGCATTCGGTAGAAAATATGGCTCATCAAATGTGTCTAAAGAAAAAATTTTAAAATATAGGGGGAAAATGTAGATGATCAGAGAGACAAATTACAAACTGAAGACAATTATAATAGTTTTTATGAAAGACAAAAATAATCAAGAAAATATATAAATGATAAAAAGGATTGGAATTTGCCAAACAGAAATGTAGCTATTAGAAGAATTCTGACAACATAAATAGCAACTTCAAGTATCTGCTCGTTTCAAGTATTTTAAAGCAAAATTATTGCAATTCTGCTTTTAAAATAGCACTGCTTATATAATTTTATTAATACTTATATCAAATAAACATTAATAAAAAGCACACTTGACCCACAGATCTTTATAGTTCTTAAACATTTTCCAGGAATCTTTGAAGTCCAATAATTAATTCTTATTATATTTTGTTTCAATTGTTTTCCAACTAGATATTGTTCACCTCTCCTATCAAAACCCTCCAGTTCAGCAGGACCAAGCCTTTCTTTATTGCTCCAAGAGCTACAAACATTCTTTCCACTTTTACTCAGTACAGATATTCCAGACTCCACCCTTCCTCCATCAGTCAAGAAAGAGCTCTTCCTTAAAACCTCCCTGGCTGCTTCAGCTTTGTCTTTTACCTACTCCCCTGAATGATTATAGGTTCTTATTGCCTATACTCCATGTGGCATTTAGTTTGAAGCTTATCATGCTATTATTTATTTTTCTGCATAGATGCCCCCTCTTCCTATCCAGACTGATTATCATTCCTTCTAGTGTGCCCAGTACTTAGCAGATGCTCAATAAATGTGCTAGCAATGTAAAGCTGAAAACATTTAAGAGCAAAGAGAATTTATATACAATAATTACATCGCTTGCCAAAACAAATAATTATATATATACCTGTGGACTGCTGCCTGTCTATTTATCTTAATATATCATATTTTAAGAAAATGTAAATTAAAAAGCCAAGTATCTGCATAGTTAGACATTGGTTTAGACTGGTTGGATTATAAGTACATGGCTCCCCAAAATCTCTTCAGGGTATACATGGAGAAACTGGTTGGGCATGCCCATCAAGTAGAATTCTGCCCTCCCATGCTCCCCACCAGGGCAGAGTGTTTTACAGATTGAATGATCAGGGAGAAAAATATATAATTTTTTAGCTGTTATCATCTGCTGAAAATCATTCAAAATTACTAGATTTGGTTAAAAAAATTGATATTAAAAAAATTCTTAGAATATCTGTATGTGTGTGTATACTAGTTTAACCATCCTTGAATGGAGGTATAATCTAAAAACTTATTTGCAAACTTTCCATGGTACTCTAACAGATCTGAATACTAATTAAACAGTATAGATTTTCACTGCTTTCTACTTATACCCTTCCAAATGTTTCTCAAAAATGCTAGCCACAGAGAAAACATTATATATTATTCCATGCACTAACACTGTACCTCTAAACTTATAAGAGATTAGTTAGACAAAAACGGGAGAAATAATAGTAACTCTCAAAATATAAAAAGATACAAACAATTGAAAATATTATATTCATTCTCATACTACCTTTTCTACCTGATCGCATTTATTTGTATAGACATATGTTGCTTAAATGAAATTGCTCCTATTGATACCCATTATTAAACAAACAAAAAAGCAACTTACACATAGATGCTTTTGTATTTAATATAACACATATTTAATATCAAATAGAAAATGTCATGCTTACATTTTGTTTAAATACGCTTTTTAAAATTAAAAGTGCAGAAACTTTATAGTTTGATCTAGTCCCATTTGTTTACTTTTTGCTTTTGTTGCTTATGCTTTTGGAGTCATATCCAAAAAATCATTGCCAAGACCAATGCCATGGAGCTTTTCCCCCGTGTTTTTTTTCTAGAAGGTTTGCAGTTCATGTCTTACATTAACGCCTTTAAAACATCTTGTGTTGATTTTTGTGTATGGTGTAAGATAAATATCCAATTTCACTTTTTTGCATGTGCCAATCCAGTTTTCCGAACACTATTGGACTCTGCTTTCCCCATAACATATTTTTGGTGCCTTTGTCAAAGATTAGTTGACATATATGTCTGGGTTTATTTCTGGGCTTCCCATTCTGCTACATTGGTCTATGTGTCTGTTTTTATGACAGTACTACACTGTTTTGATTACTATAGCTTTATAATAAAACTTGAAATCAGTAAATGTTATGCCTTCCCCTTTATTCTTTTCAAGACTGCTTTAGCTATTTGGGGTCTTTTGTGGTTCCATATGAATTTTAGGATTGTTTTTCATATTTTTGTGAAAAATGTTATTAGAACTTGAATAGGAATTGCATTGAATCTGTAGATTGCTTCAGGTAGTATGGCTATTTTTACAATATTAATTCTTTTAAATCCATAAACACAAGATGCCTTTCCATTTATTTGTCTTCTTCAATTTCTTTCATTGATGTTTTATAGTTTTCAGTGTACAGATCTTTCACCTCCTTGTTTAAATTTATTCCTAAATATTTTTTTCGTGCTATTGTAAATGGGACTGTTTTCCTAATTTCTTTTTAAGATAATTCATTGTTAGTGTATAAAAACACAACTGGTTTTGTGTATTGGTTTTGTATCCTGGAACTTTACTGAATTTGTTTATTCTAACATTTTCTTGGTGGAGTCTTCAGGAATTTCTGTATATAAGATCATATCATCTGCAAACAATTTTTCTTCTTCCTTTCTGATTTAGTGACCTTGTATTTCTTTACTTGCCTAATTGCTCTGGCTAGGACTTCCAGTACCATGATGAATCGAAGTGGTAACAGTGGGCATTCTTTTCTTTTTCCTGATCTTAGAGGCGAAGCTTTCAGCTTTTCACCATGGAATATGATGTTAGCTGTGGGCTTGTCATATTTGGTCTTTATTGTGTTGAGGTACATTCTTTCTATACCTAATTTCTTAAGAGGTTTTATCATTAAAGGATGGTCAATTTTGTCAAGTGCTTTTCCTGCAACTATTGATCATATGATTTTTATCCTTCATCCTTTACTTTCTTAATATGGTATATCACATTTATTGATTTGCACTTGTTAACCATCCTTGTATCCCAGAGATAAATCCCAGTCGATCATAGCAAATGATGTTTTTTTAATATGCTGTTGAATTTGGTTTGCTAATATTTCGTTGAGGAATTTTGCATCTATGTTCATCAGAAATACCAGTCTGTAATTTTTTTTCTTGTAGGGTCTTTGGCTTTGGTGTCAGGGTGATGCTGGCCTTAAATTGTAATGCTTCCAAAATGAGTTTGGAAGTATTCCCTCTACAATTTTTTGGAAGAGTTTGAGAAGGACTGGTATTAATTCTTTAAATGTGTGGTAGAATTAACCAATGAAACCATCAGGTCCTGAGCTTTTCTTTGCTAGGAGATTTTTGAATATGGGTTTAATCTCCTTACTAGTTTGTTCAGGTTTTCTATATCTTCATGATTCAGTCTTGGTATGCTGTATGCATATAGGAATTTATCGATTTCTTCTATTTATCCAATTTGTTGGTGTATAATTGTTCATAGTCTGTTACAATCCTTTGTATTTCTATGACATCAGTTGTACTGTTTTGTTTCTTTGTCTTTTCTGGTTTTATTTATTTGAGTCTTCTCTTTTTCTCCTTTTTTTAAGTTAGTCTGGCTAAAGGTGTTAATTTGTTTGTTGTGTTATAAAAACTAACTCAGTTTCATTGATCTTTCCTATTGTTTTTTTATTCTCTATTTCATTAGTTTCTGCTCTGATCTTTGCTATATTCTTCCTTCTACTAACTTTGGGCTTATTTTGTTCTTTTCATTAATTCACTGAGGTGTAAAGTTAGGTCTTTATTTGAGAGCTTTCTTTTTCCTTCATTAAAGTGTTTAAAGTTATAAACTTCCCTCTTAGAAGTGATTTTGCCACATCTGAAAGTTTTTGTATTGTTTTCATTTATATCTATCTCAAAAATAATTTTTTTTATTTCTCTGTTGGTTTCTACTTAGACCCATTGGTTTTTCAGAAGCTTAATTTTTTAAAATTTCCACATGTGTGAATTTTCTCATCTCCCTTGTGTTACTGATTTCTAATCTCATACCTTTGTGTTTGAAAAAGATGCTTGATATGATTCCAATCTTCTTTAATTTGTTAAGTCTTCTGTTGTGGCCTAACATATGATCAATTCTGGAGAATGTACTGTGTGTGCTCAAGAAGAATGTGTATTCTGCTGCTATTGGACAGAATGTTCTGCATATGTAAAATTTCTGCACAGCAAAGGAAACAATCAAGAAAATGAAAAGGCAACCTGCAGAATGGGAGCAAATATTTGCAAACAATTTATCTGATAAAGGATTAATATCTGAAATATCTAAGAAACTCTTATATAACTCAACAGCAAAATAATAATAATAATAATAATAGCCTGATTTTAAAATGGGCAAAGAAACTGAACAGACATTTTTTTGAAGAAGACATATACAAATAGCCAACAGGTATATGAAGAGGTGCTCAACATGAATAACATCAAGGAAACACAAATCAAAACCACAATGAGATATCACCTCACACCCATTAGGATGCTATTATCAAAAAGTGAAAAGATCAGTGTTGGTAAGGATGTGAAGAAAAAGGAATACTTATACACTGTTGGTGGCAATGTAAATTGGTGCAGCCATCATGGAAAAGAGTATAGAGGTTCCTCAAAAAATTAAAAATAGAACCACCATATGCCCCAGCAATCCCACATCTGGGTATATATCCAAAGGAAATAAAATCACTATCTTTACTGATATTGGCAATCCCATATTCATTGTAGCATTATTCAAAATAGCTAAAATACAGAAATAACCTAGGTGTGTGTCAATGAATGAACAGATAAAAACAATGTAGTATACACATATAATGGAGTATTTTTTGACCTTAAAAAGAAGGAAATCCTGCCATTTGCAAAAATACGGATGAACCTGGAGGACATTATGCTAAGTCAGACACAGAAAGACAAAGACTGCATGATCTCACTTATACGTGGAATCTAAAAAATATCAAACTCATGGAAATAGTAGAAGGGTGGTTAGCCAGGTTCAGGTGGTGGGGGAAATGGGGAGATATTGTCAGAGGATACAAATCTTTAGTTATGTGATGAATAAGTTCTGGAGACCTAATGTACAGCATGGTTACTATAGTATTTTAAAAAGCGCAAAGAAATCATAGATTAAAACAAAATTATCCATGGATACCTACACAATTTCAAACTAAACAAAAGGTTAACTTAAATTTATAATGGTGTTTGGATTGCTCAGTTTAAAACATTTACTTTTTTTAACTTTCTAATCCTATAATCTTAAATTTTACCTTGACCTGACTTTGGATAATAATTTCCTTATATGGAGAAATCCTTTTGGGAAATATACTTACTTCCAAAATCCCCTAACCTGACCTCAAAATTATTCTCTTGGAAGCAACTATGAAATGAGAAATAAAAATTTCCGGAAATTTCTAAAAGGAAAAACAATCACTTCAACCATGCTACTTAACATCAGCCCACATACCTAAAGACAAAAGAAATAGCTGGTGAACAAAATAGGAATATTCATAAAGGTGAAAAATTCAGCCCAGCACCGTCACTGTACTTCACCTAGTCAAGCTGTGCTTCTGTGCTGCTATTCAAGTCACTGCTAAGTGTGGGAAGACGGTTAAAAATAAGTTTGTGGTTAGAATAAAATTTTTATAGGTTCACTTCTCTCAAAGTCTCGGTCTTTTTTTTCTCTGAGAGAGTCAGAGCTCACATCTACAGGACTGAAAGAAAGAAAGAATATACCAACCAGTTGAAAAGTTTTTGTAAAAACATACTGGCAAACTTTAAGAGCTGGTGTTCAATACAGCATGGTTTTTCCTTAAGAAGAAGAGAAACTGAATCAAAAAACCCATAAACATACATGCCCTACCATCTGCAAGGTATTATGCTAAACACTGTGGGGAATAAAAAAAAGGGGGGGGGGGAGAAATCCTCAGTTTTTACCTACCCTTCTCTCCTCCCATACTGTTCAGGAAGAAAAATCTGAGTCTCTTCTTTCTCTTTCCCCCCTATATCCTTAATATACAGCAGAGTTTCTCAAATTTTTCCTAACAGAAGTATCCTTATAAGAACAGAAGATGAGATACATACCTTTATCTTTAAGCTGAATGCAAATAATTTCTCTTGTTTTATGTTAAAACTTAAAAATCTCTATAAACTAGGCACTTAATTTTATTCCTTAACACAGTCTTATTTATTCTGTGATAACTTTGTCCCCTCAGAACTTCAAGCAAAGCTGATATTTCAGGAAGCTCTGCCATGTTTGTTCTGTGGCTTTTCCTGGGGTGTCCAGGCCAATCTGAAAAGAACAGACTAGCAATTTTTGAGTTTTGTTTTCTCCCAACAGGCACAAGTGCCGTGTTTCATATTCCTTCTGTCCCACAGAGTCTCTATGCCCATCTTCACCTACAGTACCCATGGCAGCAGCTCACAGAAGGCTTCAGAATGATTCACAGACATTTAATATTGTAGTAATCAGGTATTTAAACTGACATCTGTTTTTACTAAAGCACAAAGAGTCCAACATGTAGGCTTATTTTATTTTAATTTCCAACCTCATTAATTTTGGTAGATAAATCCAAAGAAGTAAAAAGAAAATAACAGATTTCCTAGCATGGAATATTAGTGTACTAAAATCATCACTTGACATCAGTATTTGCTGAAGTGAAAAAATAATCTTTGCTGTCTATTAGTTTTTTAATCAAAACACCAGTTTTGTCTAAAATATGAACACACACATTGCAAAGGGTACACAGATTTTTACTTTGTTCCCATCAGCTGTTTGTCCTGTTTTGTTATTTTCTAAGAAGCATGAATTACTTCTATTTTTTTAAAGGAAAGAAAAACCTCAGAACCTGGAATTTTCATCTATAAGCATTATAAATTTGTTTTCATGTAATACTTTCGAGAATATATTGATCTAAAAAGTTAGATCGAGTATTTACAAATTTATGCTGTAGTCAACAGTCCAAAATACTAAATCCATTTCATTGTTCCAAATGAGTGACTTGAAGGCCCTTTACCAAAGGCAATTTATAAGACTGTCTTCACACATAGCTTGTAATTCTGTTTAAGCAAATTAAAGCCCATCTTTCTTTTTTCTTTTTCTGACTTTAATTGACACACTGTAATTATATATACTTACCGGATACCATCTGATGTTTTGATACATGTATATGTTGTATAACAATCAGGTTATGGTGGTTAATGTATCAATCACCTCAGGTATTTATCATTTCTTGGCAGCAAAAGCATTCAGAAGCCTCTCCTCTAGCTACTACGTAATATACAAAACTTAACTGTTAACCATAGTCACCCTACCTGACCTCTTTCTTGATACCTTACATTATCAGTCTAGAACGACTAGCCTCCTTCCTCCCCACCCCCAGGAAACTATCGTGGGTGTTCAGATGGGTCACTTATGTAAGTCCAAGAAAGGAGACCTTTAGGTCAGAGACTCTGACTTTTCCTCAGATTAGTATCAGCTGGCCTTTTCCCAAGCACCACAGGAAGGGATACTGTGGACTTAGTGTTAAAGCCCAGAGGAAAATGATAGTTCTGTGACTATCACTTTCCAAGTGGAAACTCTAAGTTTGTTAAAAACCATTGAAGAATTATCATCAGAAAAGAAAAGCATTGAGAAATAGTGGAAGGATATTCATAGAAACCAATTTTTCTACAACTCTCACATGTCTGTTCCTCACCTCAGTGCAACGTGCCCAGCATTCACGTAATTTGGTGAGATTATCAATTAAGGCCTCCCAAATTTTATGACAATGTTCAACAGTTAACCTTAAGAACTTTTTATACTCATCATTATAACATTCTATGTGCATGACCTATGTCTCTTTAATAGCTCTCTAAATGTAGTTCATGCAATTTAATTCTTCATAAATTTAGTAAAAACATCTATTCTCTAGAACCCTGAACTACACCTGTCCTCTGTCCACAAGGCACTTGGAGAATCCCAATCAACCCTTTGTCAAATTTTATGTACAAAACACTTTTAAAGGGAAAAATACTCTCAAGGATCATGATTGTTGATTTAGATCATTTATGACTACACTACCTAAATGTGTACAATCACTAAGTATAAAGTCTGTAGACTTATATTCTGCATAATAATATAGTTTTATTTATATATATTTAATTTACAAATTAAACACCAACAGGGAAAACCGTTAAAATTTGAATTAACATTAATTTTACTATTAATTTAATGTGACAATTGTTCTGCAATTTGTTTATGGTGCTGCCTGCAACAGCACAGGCTCTTTTGAACACAGCATGAGTATATGATCACCATTTGATGAATCAATCCCTTTAACAGTTTTCTTTATTTGAACTACCGCAAAACCTTTCTCATAGCGCACATTGATGACATTTTAATTCTCATTTGGTCCTAATGCATTACGTCCATATAAGTCTGACTTTCTTCGGCTACCCTTAGCTCATGATAATTAAAAGAGTCCTATTTGGCTCCAATGAAAGTAAAGTGGACACAAATATGGATTGTGATATTGCATGGCAGTCTCAGTCATAATGGCATCATCCAAATGATCCAGAATCTGTTCATGTGCTAATTTATATTATTTAATTATTATCAAAATAAAAACACAAAATAACTTCTGTGGAAAACTTTCAGACCCAGAAGAATTCAAATGTCAACTCCTTGAGGTCTAAGGAAACACGACAGTGGAGACTTTTTCCATTGATGGCTGAATATATTTAAGCGTTAATTGAAGCTAGTCTCATAAAAATCTATTTTCTACTCAACTTGCTACATGTAACAAGTGAAGAAAACATTGAATATACATTCTACCTCTTCAAATCCTGAGCAAATAAAAAATTCTTTGAACATTCAAACCAAAGTGTGCATGTTCTCCCTGATCTGGTGAGGTAAAATGCAAAGATCACAGGCTTTGATGTCAGACGGATTTTAGGAAGATTATTTAATCCCCCTAAGCAAACCAGTTTCTTCATGTGCAAAACGGTGCCGAAAATACATACACTCAAGGTTATTGTAAAAACTAAACAAGGTAAAATAGATCATGTTATGCATGGTTTCTGGTACAATAAATGTGTATTCCTTCTTTTATTCTAGCTAATCAGGACTATCTCCATTGGGAATAAAATTTTAAAAATAATAATTATTTAATGCTATTACTATACCTGAATAAAATCTTTATTTAACAATATAAGGTAAATTTATTTAATTTTATGAAAATTGTCAAAAGTTGACAAATGTATTTTGCAAATATATAATGGAAATTTTAATGGCTAACACTTATAAGGAAATAATGGACTCATTTAAATAAAACAAATTAACAACATTCTCATAGTGTTAGTGAGTGTTACTCTCTGATAGTCTTCATGTTAGATGGATTTGATGAGCTAGAATTCATATTGTGAGGAATTAAATGGGCTTTGCTGTATCAAAAGTCCATCCCAGTTTGGGAAAGTTCCATTTACACCAACAAACATCATATAAAAATTATAATTAATGCACTGGCATAAATCTGTCTATCACTAAACCTAGTTATAAATGGGAAAAAGATTAATATGGCCCTGAGTCATAAACTTTAATATAATGAATATCAAAAGTCTAAGCTTTTGATATTCATTTATCTAAATCATATACGCATATATACAATTATAGACTATATATCTACAATTATTATTTAGGTAAATTAACATATACATATGTGTATGTGTGTATATATGTGTATTTATATGCCATAAACAGAAATATACTCTTGCATTGATCTATACACCCATATATACAATATGAGGGTACTTCAAAAAGTTCATGGAAGTATTTGTATTCACATTCTTTTAATTCTATTTTTCCATGAACTTTTTGAAGTATCCTCTTACATATACATATAGCATATACATATGCACACTCATAAGGTTATGCACTGCAATGTTTTTTTTTGTAAAAGTGAAATTTTAGTAGCAGAGTTTACAGAAAGAGGGATGAGGTCAGTGTTACAAAATTTTCCAAAATATAAAAACCATATTCTTACATCTTTAAGAATCTGCAAAGAATTACTAACATGTGGATTTGTCCTCAGCATATTTTTAAAGGTTAACATAGTGTCTACAGATTATGTTCCTAAAAACAAACCTTGTACAAAAACCTAATGACATATTTTTGACAAATACTTCTTCTGGAAGACTTTGATTTCTGATTCACAGGTATGTCATTACTATAACTATTGAGAATGGGTTCAGTTAGCAAGAGTCAGAAGAACATCTATAGTAAAAAAAAGAATTCAATTTGCTTTTTTTTTTTCTTTTTTGTCTTTTTTCGTGTCCGGCAACGGATCGCAACCCTCAGTGTCGCGCCCGTACCGGACCGGGACCGGCAACGGGATCGCAACCCTCGGTGTTGCTCCCACACCTCACTCAGCCAGTGAGCGGGAACCGGTCTGTATGTGGGATCCGAACCCTTGGCGGGAGCGCCGCTGCCCTCCCAAGCAGAATTCTATAGACCAGCGAGCCCCCGCCCACCCGCGGAGAGCT
>NW_007727530.1:246658-272485 GCF_000696425.1 Galeopterus variegatus
CTAATATAATCCAAACTGGAAAAAGGAATTTATAACATTCCTATTTTTTTTTTTTTTTTGTCTTTTTTTTCCTGACCGGCAACGGGATCGCACCCCTCGGTGTTGCTCCCGCACCTCGCTCAGCCAGTGAGCGGGAACCGGTCTGTATGTGGGATCCGAACCCTCGGCGGGAGCGCCGCTGCACTCCCAAGTGGCGCACTATAGCAGTGCGCCACCGGGCCGGCCCTCAATTTGCTTTTTAAAAAAGGTTAGCACGATGACTACTCTCATCCCCTTAGATCTAGAAATTTGGTTTAAATCTCTTATACTTTGTGCATAGACACTGTATGGTGCATGTAAGCAATAAGAATATATCCCCCCCAGGCTCTCAAAAACTAAGATAATCCAAACTGGAAAAAGGAATTTAGAACATTCCTATTTTTTTTTTTTTTGTCTTTTTTTTACTGACCGGCAACGGGATCGCAACCCTCGGTGTTGCGCCCGCACCGCGCTCAGCCAGTGAGCGGGAACCAGTCTCCACATGGGATCCGAACCCTCGGTGGGAGCACTGCCACGCTCTCAAGCAGCGCACTCTCCAGTGCGCCACCGGGCCAGCCCTAGAACATTCCTATTTAAAGTCAAGCATTTAAAAAACTCTTTCAATGGCATTTTAATTTGATTATCATAATCACTACTTAAAATCTAAGATAATGTGCTGAGATCATACTTTTCTAATAGTTCTATAACTCAGATAACATGTAATGAATGGGAATATCTGCAACTATGTTATAAAATAGAATAATCAGAATTTAAGATACGTCTTCATATCCTCAGGCTTTAAGTTATCATCTCATTTTCAGGCAGCACTTATAAAATGATTTCCCATGTTAATTGATATTATAGCTTCTGCATGAAAAAGCTATGAGCATCTTTATATCCAGCCCATCATTATCAACCCCAGTGAAGATTATTCATGTCCCAAATTTGAATTTGGAATCGCTGAAATAAAGCGCACTGTATGGCATTAATTCAAAGCATTATTCAGATGGGATAAGACTTTCTATGTTCTAAGTCTTACCTTAGCAAAAACCTACGTTTGTGTTTTGTCTCTCATTTTAATCTGAAAAATTCCTTATATTATAATCTAGTAATGTGGTAAAACTACATTTAGACAAGCAAGTAGCAGGCTTGGTTTTTAGTCCAAAACAATTTATTTTAATATAAACATTGTTATTTGGAGAGAAGAATTTAAACTATGTAGCTTCTAGGTTTTTAAAAAAATTTTCAAATTAAAGAATTTTAATTAAAATTACCATCTCTATGCATACAGATGGTGACTGAGGCCATATATAAAACAGTGCATTCCCATTCAAATATCACAAAATCAGAGTCTTATACATTCATATTAGAAACTCTTTGACAAGAGGATACATCAGTGAATACAGCCTCATGCTCAGCAAGACTTGGATCTAGACAAAATGATGAAAGCATGGCACGTCATACTGAAGAGTTTGTTTTTAAGTGGACAGGAGACAAAAAACAAAAAGAGAGAATGAGAGTGAGACAAAGAGAAAGAACTCCAAATAAAGGAAGATATTTCTTCTAACTGGGGAAAAAGGAAGACGGTGGAGCTTTGAGATAGCCCTTGAAGGATAGTCTACATAGATGAAGAAGAAGAGGATTCCAGGTCCAAGGAAGCAATGTAAGCAAAACCACAGTGTCAGAAAACTATCAGGGATGCCGAAGGGATGAGGAGGAGCCTATGGGCAGAATGCAGGGCCTAGAGCACAATGTCAGGGTGGAACAGAGTAAGTGAGGAAGCTGGTAGTTTAAGACCTTCTGTGCCATACACATTTTAATTTTTCTTCTGGAATCTCATCCTCTATACCCCTTTCTTATGTCTGAGGATCCCCCATCTAATGTCAGTCAAAGGAGCAAAAAATAGGGAACATAGTCATGCTCACAACTTTCCCAACAGCTAGGGTGCAGAATACTGACCTGCGATTTCCCTGTTGGACCCACCTGGCCCAGGAAGCTAGGTCAAAAAGAAGCAAAAACAGTATAGACTGCTTCCCTGTGAGGGTGGTAACCACTAAAGCAGCCCCCTCTGACTTCCAGTGGCAGCAGGGGAAGTGTTTCAAGGGTCAGTGTCTGGTGACGGGGTCTGGGGGGTCCCAGCAGCAGCACCAGACACTGACTGCACCAGAGAGAGGCTGGAGCATAATCCTGGGCTCTGAGCCTGGCAGCCTACACTCAACCTGGTCCTAAGGCCATGCCAGAATTCTGTGAATTGCCCCAGATCATTTAATACACCCCCTTCTGTATAACTTAGACAGAGGTGGTCCTTTTGCTTTGAACCAAGAATCTTGACTGATATACCCCACAAAATTGCTTGGTCTTTATTTTATAGGATATGTAGAACCAAAAGTCAATTTGAGGGAAATCTGAGTTTGATTTAGAGTGTTATTTCTTTTCATCATCTAATGAATTTCATAAAGTCTATCAAGAATTAACCAAACTTTTACATAAGGTCATATGTATTATTTAATTATGGTTGAAAGCACTACAAATACAGATTATCTTTTAATTAGTACTTTGCTGCAGCTTTGAAATCCCAATTTTTTTAAACCTCCAAATTATTTTTTGCCAAAATTTATCTTCTGAATCAACAAATAAGTGGTTTCCCCCAGCCCAGTTTCCAGATCTGTCTAGACAGAAACTCCTCAGCAATAATCTGATTTTAAAAAGCATTGAACAGGCTAGTTTCTGCATTAATTTTGCAGAAGAATACTGTCTAAATAATGGCCACTGATTTATGAGCTGTATAAGTCAACACCTGACATATGGAAGCTTCAGTTTCGAGTTTGAGAGCTATAAATGTTGTGTTGTAACACTTACTTAAAAATGCAATATTTACATGTGATTGACTCAGAATTTGGTACAAGATAAATTAAAAGAGTGTCTCCATCACATTTCTACATGCAGCAATTTTAGGGTTTCTTTTCCATTAATTCTTCCATTCTATTCAAGCAATTCCATTTGCTAATAATTCCTCTTATGCAACTATTTGTTATCCTTGCTGTGGATGAATGAACTCTAAAAACGCAAACTATGCCAATGAATACTTTGTCCAAATGATAGACTGTCAAGAACCAACCTTTCAACCTGACAACTAACATAACAGCCACAAGAGTGATGTCTGCCCTTCTTTATTTAGCACAAGAAAATGAGTGTTCTGAGGTAAGGCCCTGTAGATAGTCTAATTTAGGGACACAGCATACATATATTGACTTCAAAGATTAAACAAAAATATCTTTGACCTTCTTATTTCATATTCCATATGTAACTGTATGTGCCTATTAGGAGGAAAGATGATACTTAATGAGGTAATACTTAAACACTAAAGAGTGGTCAAAACAAAATATTTAGACAGTTTACCTCAGAAATGTGAATTTATTAGTTAACTTTTTTTTTTTTAAGCAGCTGGACAGTACAGGGAGCAGAATCTGTAAACTTAGTGTTAAAAGGTTGTGCTATAACCAAACAAGCTAACCAGCCAGTGAGAAATGTGCATTTGAATACTTAAAATAAAATTTTCTCACAATAATGAAAAGAGATAACTACACAAGAGAAAACATGTTACAACCAAGGAAATTTTGTCTTTAGGAGAAACATACTTCTTAGCACTGTAATTAAAATAGCTCTTTTTAGTTTTTTGTCCACCTTTTATAGCCCAGCTCTTAGTATGATTCATTTAATCTGAGGGTCTAATTCTTATTATAAATATCAATTTCTTTCTGCATTTTGAAGTGTCAATGTTAAACTAAGTGCCCCTAAATTTGTACGATTATATTTCTGAGTAGCCTAACCATTAGCAGCAAAGCTCCTTTCAGTTGCAAGACCTAAAGCCTCTTTAGAGCATCTTGTTTTCCATTGCTTCTCTTGTTTATTCTCAGATCTTACTCATATCAGACCCCTATTGAAAATGAAAAGATGTCAGTATTATTTTTTGAAAGCAAAATAAGATACTTATGCTTAAGTATCTGTTCTATCCAGGACCAGTGCCGGGCCTTTATTCATACTCCAGTACTAATGAACAACCTATCCTGGCTGACAAACAAAAGCTCCCTACCCATCTTTTCAAATCCAGGGTTACTCCTCCAGAATTCTCTACACACTGCTATTTCAATTATCTTCCTCAGAGGCTATTGTAATCACTAAATTTCACTAATGAACAAAATACTACAGTGTCTATTGCATCAAATTCAAATGAATTCTTCTGTATTTACTACATTCCTATCATCTAGCAATAAACCCATCATGATTTTTTTTTATTTTCTCACATTAAAAAGCACTTTAAATTTCAGTAAAAAGAGCATCTAGAGTATTATACATACTAACATATTCTTATCAAGAATAACAGAGTTTAAGATATTGACCAAACCCCTAATTATATTGCAATTCATAATTACATATTGAATTGAGTGAGATACTCACTGATTTATATTTGCTATAGGTCAAATATGTCCCCCAAAGGTTCATGTGTTAGAAATTTGATCTTCATTTTACATGTTAAAGAGGGTGGGAAATCCAATTATGGTATTTGAAAAGTGGGACCTTTAAAAGGTGATTGGATCAAGATTGATTCATTCATAGAGTAATGGGTTGATGGTTTAATGGGTGGTCATGGATATGGCTCTGATGGCTTTATAAGGAGAGCAAGTGAGAAGTTTAGTTTCAGCCCATTCTCACCATGTTGCTGTAGAGAGCCATCACCAAGAAGAAGGCCCTCACCAGATGTGTTCTCTGGACTTTGGACTTCCCAGACTTCCAAACTGTAAGAAATAAATTTCATTTCTTTATAAATTACCCAGTTTCAGGTATTCTGTTAAAAGCAACAGAAATGGACTAATACGATATTCTATTTTTAATCTATTCTTTTCACATACCATTATGTCATAAGCATTTTTCTATTTTGTATAATAAACATAGGAGCTCATTTTTAATAGTTGTCTATAATTATATCATATAGATACACAGCAGTTTATTTAACCATCTCACTCTATTATTTAGGTTATATCACATAATAAATATCACTACAATCACTACACACAAATCTAAAATCATCTCTAGTCCACTAAAAGAGAGACTGCTAGGTGAAAGGGTAGATTGCACGTAAGCAACATTGAAAACTTGAAACCAACATTGAAATTTTAAGTGTTCATTTCACATGAACATCAAGAAAAAGTGTTAACACCTGGTATTTAAGAACTTCTAAATAGATATTTTTAATGGGGTTAATTTGCTAGGTACAACTTCTAAATAATTATCTCAAAGACATTTAGAGTTATATGAAAGAATTCAGAGATAATGTTAAGTGTATTTAGGTATATAAGTCCCACTTCATGAGTATATTTATTGTCAACTACTTTTGGACTTTTTGCTGATTTAATATGCTAAAAACGATGGCACACTGAATTAAGAAATTGTCACTGACTTTCAGTTGTACCTAATTATTCTACATACAAGTAAAATTAACTTAAGTAACACATCACTTTTGACTATTTAAAGGATGTTCTTAAATATAAATACATCAGGTAAACACTTCTGTTACCCCCTTATTTTTTTTTTAAATATTTATAATTAAAAATTTGTTCTTTAAGTAAAATACTTTTAACAATTTTTTCCAGTGTCAGTTGAATAATAGTTTGTGCATTTCCAAAGGAAGAAATTGGACAATTGTGATTGAAACACCTGTCATGCTGACCAAACCTGACAGCTTGATGCTAATTTCAAAACATTCCTCATGCTGCCAGGAAATGGCCCACCTTTCCACAGAATCACACTTTCATGGGATGGATGATGGATTTTCCTTTGACGCCATCTAGGCTATCAGAGTTTGGACCAGATCATTTCAGTCTATATTCAGCTCTAACCTTTGTTTATCAGTTTGCCAGCCATGCTATCATCCAATCATAGAGAAGGTTATTATGAGACATTTATCTTTACACTCTAATGCTTCTTTATATATTTTTATCACTCTATGCTTCATGAAGCATTTTTCAGATCCATTATCTCATGTAACTGTCACAATATGGTAGGAAAGGTAGGAGATCTATTATTAGTTTTTGGTTCAGAAAGGCAAGGTGATAAACTAGCTAGTGTCAGGGGTAATGTAAAAACCTAGGTCTCCTCATTTCCAGGCAAGTCAACACTCCACTATCCCTCCTAACACTCTCTGGTCATTTGGGTAAAAGTTATCTTACTGGTTAAAATTTTATAAGTCATTTACCACCTTAAACCAGATAAGAGTCTAAGAAATTTCAATACACATTTTTTTTTTTTTAAGAAAAATCCATTTTCTTTTCCAAATGGATATTAGTTAGTATTTTAACTCTTACCCGGAATTAGCATAAGAATTTTTTGGGATACATAGAAACATTATTGCATTTAATATACATACAATCCTACATGAATCAGAAAGACGTTGACCCAAAAAAGCTGATGCTGGACTTCAGTGTCCAATTTCTAAACCATTGGTAATTATCAAACCTTAGTAGATAATGTAGGTGTGATGGTTAATTTTATATGTCATCTTGGATAGGTTATGGTCAAACACCAGTCTAGATGTTGCTGTGAAAGTATTTTTTAAATGTGATTAATATTTAAATCAGTAAGCTTTATGGGCTGGCTGGTTAGCTCAGTGAGTTAGAGCAAGGTGTTGATAACACCAAGGTCAAGGGTTCAGATACCCTTACCAGCCAGCCGCCAAAAAAAAACCCAGAATCAGTAGGCCTGAATAAAGCAGATCACCCTCCATATTGAGGGTGGACCCATCCAATCAGTTGAAGGACTTGAGTGAAAAGAATGAGGTCCCTAAAGAGGATGGAATTTTGCCTCCAGATTGCCTTCAGACTTGAGTTGCAGCATCAGCTCCTGCTAGAATTTCCAGTCTGCCTGTCTATCCTGCAGATAGATTTTAAATTTGCCAACCCCATAATAGTGTGAATCAATTCCTTTTGACCATCCTCCCCCAATAACACACATACACACACACACACACACACACACACAGATGTATATATATATAAAAACCCAATATATATGTATGTATATATATCTTTTTTTTTAACATACATCCTGTTGGTTCAGCTTCTCTAGAGAACCCTGATTAATACAATAGGTTCCTTATCAACACCTATTCCCAAGCTGCTTCTCCGTTTCCTTCTTCTGCCACGGAAGCTATAATAAAAGTATCCAAGTTACCTGCCTCTCTGGCCACTATGGCTGACTATATGACACAATTGTAACCAGGACATGTAGGCAGAAGTCCATGGGGAGGACTTTCACTCATGCACAAAAGACTAAACGCATGCCAGGAAAGTCTTTCCCCTTCCTACTTGGGACTAGAATTAGTGTCTGAAATCTCTAAGCATGAGGACAAGAAACAACACTGGAAACAAAGGCAGAATAAAAAGACAATAGAAGGATGACACTGGGATGGCATCATTTAGCATGACACAGGCAAGACCTACTCACCTACACACCTGGAAAATTAAAAAAGAAAATTCAATGTGGCCAAGTTTTCTATTTTCTTTGGTCAAGTACATTCTTAAACGATTCAATAACTTGTGTAATGGCTTTATACACATTTAGCTAAATTCCTGCAGATCAAATCTCTACAGCATTCAGCTAGTAAATATTTGTTTCCTTATAAAAAGTTTAGTAAAAATAATTTTTATAAAACCCGAGTATTAAAAACTCAGGTATAATTTATCAAGCATTTAATGGTTTTCTTAATTAAAATGTGGGACAGCAATTAATGAGTGGCTTCTTTTAAAAGGCTTTCATTTAGAGCTATGTTGGAAGAAATCAGCTCTTCCAATAAGTTGAAACCCACAAAGCACAATGAGGAAGTCAGTCTGCCCAAAGGTACAAATCGTTGTAGGACAACACTAACAAATAGGAACATAGCCACATTTTTGGGCTAGATTTTTCACCAATATGCATGCTTTAAATAATTTACAAATCTGCAGTAAACAGGAGTTGTTTTCAGTGGATTATTCAAAATGACAGTTTTTTTTTTTTCCCATTAGCCTGATATATGAGCCCACAAACGTTGCTATTGGCAGAGTGTAATAAAATCAGGGAAGCTAAGATAGAGGCACTTTAAAATCAACTGGATTGGAAAGACATGCACATTGGACAAGAATTTGAATACAACTGTTTCCAGAAAGAGATTAATTAGCCCAGTGGCCTAATGGGTCCCAGAATTCCAAGACCTTCTTTAATGGGAGGCTAGAAGAGATGCTGAATTCCCAGTGGTAGGTGACGATTCTCATTCATCCTCTTCATGATCCCTGTGTGGCTGTTATCTCATCTGTAGTCTTTTGGTTGCTTTCTGCCAACAGTTCAAATCTTAGGTGGTCACTGACACAATCAGCCTTGTGCAGGTAGAATCTCTCTGGTTTTCTCCTGTGGTGCTGTGATCCCCTAATCTATAACTTTGACCTAGGGGAGGCTTGCCTGACATTCCTGTCCTCAGGGCATCATGCGCAGCCCTCTTGTCTCAGTCCTTCTCCATGCTTGGGAAGTTCACCTACCTACCCTTCCAAGTTAAGATCAACTTCTCCATGAAGCCTTCCTGCTGAAATTTCAGAGCCCCCAGTGCATCTGTAGTGCATTTCTATGTATGACTTATCAATTCCATGCTTGCTTCTATGTTACTCATATTCCTATTTAGCTCTCCTGTTCCCTAGCTACACTCTTTGGGGGAAAAGATTATGTGCTTACAACAAGGCAGTGAATCTTAACACTTGGTAAGTACTTCCATTGCACTCATTCAGATAGGGTCTGATGTCCTGATATTTCTACTGTACGACATTACATTTTGTTTAAACTCCAGAAATAAGCTTATCTTTCTAAAGGGGTTATCTGAAGCACCATCTTTATTTTCATATTTTATCAACAGCTAAGCATATGGCCGGCATTCAACTCAAGCCTGCTCACTATGATAACTGTAATAAAGATGGTAATAACCCCATTTATCAGTACAGATTTTCACAAGGATTTATTGATAATATAAGTCAATGTAAAAGACACTCTTAGAAACTAATCATTATGAAACCCTCCTATTAAAAATCCCTGAAACAGTAAGAATTTCTACAAGGTTGTAACTGTTTTGTTTGTTTGTTTGCTTTTTATGATTTAACTTTTCCTGGGAAATTTCCTCTATGTGTATGTATTTCTGAGCAGTAAATGAGAAATCTTCATTCTAAAATAAACTAATTACCAGAAGTAGAAATATTTTCCAGATAAAATGATGAATTCTCAGAATATATCTCAATAAGTAAAATTCTAGTATTTTATGTATGTCCATGTGAACTTTGTTCCTAAATAGTACAGGTGAAAGAAAAACAATTACTTCAGATAAAACCGACAGTCTACATTTTTATTCTTGCCCTGTGACACACTGAAAGATACAATTTTCTGTTTCCATTGAAAATGAAACTTTTTATTTGTATATATCTTTTTCTGTGACCATGCTAAAGACTGGAAGGACTGTAGCAATTTCGGTCTTTGATTTACTCCTCATAGATCTCTCCCTGAAAGATGGAGTGATTCATTATCTTCAACAGTAACCGTGCCTAGGGAAGAGAACGCTGAAATTGATGGCAGCACTTCTGTATTCTGGGTCTTTAGTGTCTGGCCTTTGTACCTACCTCTTGTCTCTCCAATTTCCTCACATTGTATAGACCTTCTCTATTCAAATCTGACATTGTAATTTTAAATTGAAAATGAAATGCTATTCTTTGAGCTTATAGGCAGAATATCAATGTAACATTTTGAGAAGAATATGGTATTTGGAATCAAATAAACCACAGTTTAAAGCAAGACACTAACAACTCTCTAGCTGTGTGACCTTGGGCAAGTTACCAAACTTCTCTTAGCCTATCCCCTCATTTACAGCATAGGGCAAAGGAAACGTCTCACTTAATCCCCCTTAAAGTTCAAGAAGAGAGTGTTAAAGCCCTCAGTACAGAGCTTGGTACATAAGTAATAGTCAATCATTGACTATTATAGTTATATGTCAATATGAATCCATTTATGCTTATTATTCTTATTTTATATACTTAGAAATGTTCAAAAGCTTAGGTTATTGTTTGTCATAAGTATAATAAAATACTAGACACTTCAAACATTTTCTAGCATAATCTTACTTGTATAATTTTTTAAAAAGTAGAAATTAATACAGGTAGAACCATACCAAGCTACAGATCAGCATTTGGTTAGGTTGTCTATGCTGCATTTTATGCTACAATAAGTTTTTGTTCCAGCTTCAATTTCCTCCACAAGTTACATAATACCTTAAGTGTTAAAATGATCCAGAGACTCATCTAAATTTACTTCAATAGCAATTATAGCATTCAAAAGAAACAAAGGTAATCAGAACAGCTCTACAAAATGATGCCAGCATTTTTAACCACCAATTTTTAAAATAAAAGAAAATCTATTTGATCCAGATGCAGATTGATTTGGCCAAGCCACATTAATTCTATTTTACAGAAAAAAATTTGGAAAATATGAGCTAACAAAAAAATGTTTTTCATATTTTCTAATAGTCTAACAACTATTAAGTTGGCTGATAAGAATCATATATCACTGACATAATTCTTTATTCATTTTGCCTAGGAGCTGTGGGAGCTGGCTGGTAAATTAGAAACCTCATAAACTCATGCACGTAAACTGGAATTTAACACTTGTATGAAGAAAGGAAAAGCCAAAAGGAGATTAACTGTCCCACTCCTTAAAAATTTTTTTTTTTCATGTAGTGTTTTCGATCACAAATCTTCTTTTGGACAAAGAATAAGATGAAAGTAGGGGTTCTTTAAAAAATAAAAGCACAGATGTTTTACATAATCGAGATTTGTCAGTATCATTACTGGTGAACTGTATACAAAACTGATAATTGCTGCCATACAATAAAACTTGAAAAGCAATGAAACACATCTTCCTTTAATTATTCTCAGACATGCTTTATAACTGTCTACCAAGTTTGGTAAAATCAATTTCACTCATTATCAACTGTTTCAAGCAATTTTCCAAATGACAGATTTGATGTAATGGAACTTTGGTGTAATTTAAATGAGATTTAATTTTTACAAACTTTGGATAGTTTAAGGATGTTTGGTAGGCTGATTTTTAAATCTATGTACACAGGGTCGTGAACACAGGGTCTTGTGTCCATTTGTTAAAAATGTCAAAAGTTTACTAAGAAAAGAATAATCAAAATTTATATTGTGTCAAGAATATCGGAGAAATGTGACTGTATTTGACAGCTAAGAAATCACTTCATAATGGATTGAGGCAAAATAAAACTTGATTAAACATTATAAGTACTACAACACATACATACACAAAAAATTAGGGGATTAAAAGAGAAAATAAAAATTTAGTCAAGATTAAGAAAATTAGAATTTAGTTAAGAAAAAGACAGAATCTTAAAATTTATTTAAATCAGGGCCTTATAGAACCTCATGATAATATACACATTTATAGAGTTTGTTTCAAGTAATTTTGTTTTATTACAGAAGTATCATAATTCTTTAAAAATTATAATTATGTATTTTAATTAATATACTACCATTCATTACATGGCCTAGGCCTCAAAAAAACTAATTTATGGTATACTGTTAAGTGCTCTTCAAATGAAACAACAAATCAATTCTAATGGATTTTAAATTAATTTTACAAGTAACCAGGTGTTAGACAATCTAGTGCAGAATCACTGCACTGAATGTATAAATGTTATGGTAACAAATATGTATAATAGCAAGAGTACATCAATTACATGGTTATAACCAATGAAAACAAAACAGTCACAAACACTAGGGTAAAATATGTTGTCAGAAGAGCAAATACTGATTAAAAGAGCAAAAACGTTAATCAATTTGATTATGGTAGGCCTTTCCACAGACTTTCCAAAGTCAGAAGACATTCTGGCTAAAATGTGATTTACCACAACTTTTTAAATCTTTAAGGTTATTTAATGAAAAAAGGAAAAAAAGACAAGATGACAGTCAAATATGAGAAACGCAGAATTTCAAACTGTAGGGAAATCACATGAATCTTACCATAAACAATTACATGGGTAGAAAATCAAGGAGGATGGATTTATACACTACGTAATTAATCGAAGGTTATCCTGCTCTAAATCTATTTGTAGTAAAAGTACCTACAACTCAATTATTTAAGACGCAAAACAGAACTATATACAGTACTCATAAATCCAAAACTCTAGTCTCACAAAAGAAGTCATATATCTTAAGAGACCTGGAACACTAAACTAAAGCCGTTTTGGATAGAAACTTTATAAAATGATTCTATATTATACAATAACCTCTAGGTTTGACAAATACTGCTTTGTAAATATTCAGTAAGTTGCCTACCTAAAAATATCAACTACATTTTCAAGGGAAATAAAAAGAACTTTGGTCCATGGCCAAATAATAATGTGTCATAAAGCTCCATGCTATGTGCTTTAATGACCCAAATTTGTTTTATAATCCTAATTCTTCAGAAAACTCTACAATGACACAATATTTGGCATTCAACCTCTGGTAAATCACATAAAATACACGGAAGCTGGGTCTGGGGCAATGGCTAATTCCCTAACCGCACAGGAGCCTCCAATGCATCCTTCCATGATACAGCCGTTAAGAGGTCATCTGATCACGGTGCTCACCTACTCAGAACTCTACAAAGCTCCCCCTTATCTACAGCACTGAGTTTCCATTCAGACTGCTCCTTGTAATCACCCAGAAAGATTTTTAACAATACTATGCACAGGCCCAATTCTACACCAATTACATCACCCTGGATGATTCTAAGAATCACGGATCTGCAACATACAATCTAAACGTGTGAACATGATATACAAGGCCTTTCATAATCAAGTTCTACCTACAGCTTTTGAGCTTCCTTTCTCCTGCCTCCAGATATGCTGGAACCAAACACACTATTCTGCATCACACTGTCCTTCCACCTTTGCCTTCCCAGCATCTCGACTCACCTGGCAATGCCCCTAAGCATTACTTCCAGCTTAGAGGAAGCAAAGCACTTTCCTGTTCTCCTCAGGCATTTCTTCTCTTATGCTCCTGTGTATCCTGTACTTTCCTCTATAAAGCAGTCAGTTACAGTAGTGGGCCTGGAAATATTTGTTGAGAATGACTGGATAAAATCAAAGTTACCCATTTAAGTTTTTAAAAATCCAAAAAGTTAGTGTTTCTGCAGTTAATTAAATAGATCACTCTGATAACCTTTTCCTTTAGAGCATGAATTCAACAAGTCAATGTGAAAGCAATCAAGTCAATGAAAACATTCCACCTGTATTTTAAGAACTCTAGTACTATATATTAGTCAGATATAATAAATAAAGCCAGCTATAAAACCTTAAGCCTAGCATAGATAAAAATATATATATTTTTTTCTAAGAATATTTTAAAATCCACCTTGAATGTTTTTTTTTAAAGAGTAATATATGAACCATGAAAATCAGACCATGAGAAAACATACAGTTGTGATTGATGGCTTTATATTCATTGTTTTAAAATCCAGCGACTAGCTCTTTGGAATAGATGAGTAACAGAAAATGACAGAATTACAGAAGTGCTCATTATACTCCTATTATTCCCCAAAAGGAAAACAAAACAAAAAGCATTTTTAAAGAAATAACTAAAAATAGACTGGATATCTGAATACAGAAAATTAAGAAAATAATTTTTACACAGTGTCTATACCCTAGAGCCTCATTAGGGTCACCTGGGAAGTTTTAACACATGCAGGCTTCACCTGTAGGAGATTCTGATATAATGAGTGATGAGTGGGGTCCAGCATCAGAACTTTTTCCAAAGTCCCCCAGGGGATTCCATTGCACAGTCAGGGGAGAGAGCCACTGAATGAACATCTTCCCTATGATGACTGCAGAGCTCATCTTGCAAAAAGAAATTGCAATTAACCCCTTTCCAGTCAACATTATCCCATTCCCACAAGGAGAAAAAAAGAATATGAACATTGTAAGCTGAAGAATATTAATAATAGTTAACACTGACCCGGGGTTTATTAGGTGTCAAGCATTATTCTAAGGGCTTCTAATACATTGACCTTTTTATTCTTCACAACAGTTCTGTAAAGCTGGCACTATTTTATGCAATTCTGCTTCTGCAGACATAGCTAGCAGTAGCAGAATGCTTAACACTGCTAGACATTACTCTGATATAAATGCTGCTATATACATTAACTCACTTAATCTTCACAACAGTTCTATGAATTAAGTACTGTTACTCTGCCCATTCAATAGACAAGGAAATTAAGGCACAGAAAGGTTAAATAATTTGTCTATGGCCATACAGCTAATAATGAGAAAACTGGGATTTCAAGCCAGGTAGTCTAGCTTCAGACTTAATTAAAAAACAAAATCCTAGTTATTTGTGGTACACAACAGGCACAAAATATATTAACATACAAAAATATACAACAAAATTACTAAAAATGTCTTTATTTTTCTCATCTTTAAGGGTTAGCAATACCTGTACAAACAAGAGAAGAAGCTAACTTAAGAAAATTGAAATAAGAATAATTTGGTCCTAGTTCTGAGGCAAGTACCACTGTTGAACCCAACTGGATCATTTGTGACTTAGAATTAAAACAACAATTTAGATGGATGCTGGGGATGGGAAACTCAACTCTGTATCAGACTTGAAAGCAAGAGATGGGTTCTACGCCTGATTCCTCCTCCCCGTGCACTTCATGAGGACAAGAAAGACGTGTGTGTTGTTCACTGCTGATAGAAAATGCTCAATAAATATATTTGAACAAATGAAAGCCACCTATATAAGATGCGAGATGACTGAATTCTAAGGCAGAACATTTCCGATTTATTTTAACACTGTATTTTTTCATTTTCTGAGAGACATTCATCATGTACATTGAATAGCCTTATTCATATAAAATTTATTTCTACATAATAGGATATTAGATTATTAAAATGTTTTAATTAAAATGTTAATATTTCTATATTTTAATTTGTGCATGCAAATTTTACCTTAAAATTTTTTACGAAAATTGACATTACTAATAATCAGCTCAGTATGTATGTAACCACATTTCTAAATCTAGGCCAAGCACTTCATCATTCTCTTGGACCACTTCTGTGCTCCTTAGGTGGGGTGGCCATCCTGCCCTTGATCTTGTTGGATGCCTCCATCTGTAGCTGGTATCTCTACCCTCCTCTTGATTAGCAAAGCATAACCATAGGGTTCTCACTAGAGAATATACATATCTCAAACTTCCTGTTGGCCAACCTAATATAAAACTTTTGTGTGATGGGAGCATAAGAGCCATGAATGGCCCTCTGAAGGGTATCCTAAATTTTAAAATACAATCAATCAAGGTACCAAACAATGGTGCACTTGACCATAATCACAGTCTCCAAGTTGAATTTTATTTTTGTAGAATTGCCCTTCTATGTTGTATCCCTGGCTTATATTAAGGGGATTCATGAGGAATATCTAAGTGAACCATACTATACGGGGGAGATTTCTCTTTGGTCTCAGTATCAGGATAAGCTAGGATTCTCTTTAATGTCAGAAAAACAGGAGCCCTGCATGAGTTTTTATGGTTTTATTGGGTTTGTTTGCACATTTTCTTTTCTCTCTGATTTCTTTGCACTTTAATTTTATGTATTATTACTTATTATATAAATTATTTTTATTAATATGTATATTTCTATAAACCAACTTGTTGAGATACAGAACTTCATCAATAAATATCTTTACAGTAAAAAATGAATGAAATTGAAAGAGATCATAAAAAGTTCAGATGCCATGACTGTGAAGAATAAAGAATACAGGTTTTGAAATTATGAATGGTGAATAAAGATTTTTAAATCTCAAAAAAATTAAGAAACCCATTTCATTCATCTGATAGTTCCAAGATAGTGTCTGATGAATTTTTAAAAAATATATTATTTTAATTCAGTTAACTTTGAAACTTGTACCATACTAACTATACTATAAATGCCCACACCCTTCCAAAACAGAATAACCTTAAATGCATATCATGACTCAAACTGATTTATATGTGGTTAAGTCTCAACTAGAGTGTTGTTTAATGGTTAGGACAGTGAGGAACTGCAACCCCTCAATTTCTCAGTTTACTCAGGTTTTCTTATTGTCCAATAATATCAAATAATGACTCAAATGACTCAAGGCACTGATTTTTTTTCTGATTTTAATGAAGTTTTTAACTGAAATGTCTCATTATAAGTTATACCTTTGAGCAAAAATGCCATGCTATCATCAAAATAAAATGCAGTACAGTTATATAGTAGAATACATTTCTTTGTATTTTGAGCACTAATTCCCTAGGTAGTCAAGAGACTGAAACAAATGTTTCTCAAAACATAGCTGTTTAGAGACCAAGACAAAGAAAGTGGAAGTAGAAAAATGACTTGGAATTTTTTTCAGGAAATTAAAATATTAGTGATCAATTAAAGAGGAAGTATATTCAAAGTTTGTAAACTAATGAGTATTCATGCCATCATGGAGCTTATTTCAAATTACCTGAAGGCATCTTCCAAACTTAACACTTTTCACAATTGTTGGAAACCATATTCTTGGAAAGCATAAGTTGTCACAATTCAGGTGATAAGGCATCAGTTAGCAATGAAAATGAGCTAGGTGAGACTACAAAATATATAAAACCATACATGCTTCTCCATCAACTCAGAATGCAATTTTATTTTGTACAATGAAGAAAACAGTATAGCAGCAAAGAAATTTCATAAGATCAATGCATGATGATTTCATGTGACAAGTGAGATGGGGGTGGAAAGAGTAGGTGTAAGAAGCTTACTGCTTTTCTTAAAGTTAAAAACTAAGTTGTGACTGAATCAGATCAAGGAAAGATTTTTGAAAGACTGGATTTTAGATCAAACTCCCAGTCTTACACTTTCCCATATACATTATTATACTTTCAGGCCATAAACTATGTTCATGATAGAGCAAAATTAGCATTCAGAAAGAGAGAAGTTTCTAAGGAATAGGAAGAAGCTAAGAAGGATGGACAACAGCCCTATAAGAATGATGCAGATATTTTAACTTTAACAAATATGTAATGAAGAACTTACATATGGTTTAATTTATCATGTCATAGCTGTCTGGTATTACTTACAAGCCTAGGAGTATACTTCCAGAACATAACCTTTTGTGAACTAATGGAATTTTCTGGGGTGTTTGTGGCCTTTAAGTGGCCAAGATTGAACATAAGACATTCTGGTGTGAAATTAACTCTTTAATGAATCTCATAAAAATGGGTTTAATCATAGAAAATGGTTTTATAACCCACAGAGAAATATTTTTACCAATATGGAACTCTGTCTTCTTTGAAACATTTAATTTCATTAAATAAAAATATATATTCTTTGGCTCCATTTTGCTGCAAACATTAAGATAATAAATAAAAAGTATTCTTAAGTATTCTTAAGTCCTTTAGATACATGAAACGAAAAACTCACAGAGAAAAGAGTAATCATTGGAATTAAAATTATTTTAATGCTTGAATATACGTGATCTTGCTAAAAACAAAAACAAAAAACAAAATTCCCAATTCTGCTAATATACAAACTGAAAATGAATGTATAAACAATTTTTAACAGTAAGGACTTTCCTGATATTTACCAAAAACATATCTATAATCAAGAATGTGTAACTATATTTATGATATATAATTCTAATGGCCAAATGTGAAAACTATTCATTCTTCTATAAATTATTTAAGATATATGTTTCATTCTCACTGGAAAATTCCTTCATTTTCTGGACAATATTTTCATGAAATTTGCAATATGTGGATTATATCGTTCAAAAGATCAAAACTTTTATACCTACCAGGCCAGGCAGCTAAACTAAATGTGCAAAGAAAGCCTGGTGTACAACAATAGGACATGAAGAGAACTGATGCTAAAGGCATCAAAAAACAAAAACAAAAATCCTTAAAACACGCCCTATGCCAAACAATGTTTAAGAGCCATATGCAGTTTCTGAGCTGCCAGATTGCAGCTCTAGAAAAACAGTAGCAAAGTTAGAGCTCCACCAAAAATGAGATCTTAGCCAAAGGGAGATGCCAATAAATTCTAACGCTCACAGAGTGAATAGAATAGAATGACTTTTTCATGAACATGCTTCAGTTAGTAATCTTCAATTGTAAAATTTGAGATATAAATGAGCATAACTACAGCAATCTATTATTAACATCTGCCATATGGCCTTGAAAACTAGATGCCTCAACCCCAGATGGGGAAGGCAGAATCTCAATTCAGACTGTCCAATGATCTCAGGCACACACAGAACCAGTATCTCAGAGGCTTACTAGCAGCTGAAGCCCTCTTTATTCAGAAGACGTCAGGCCATTTGGGGGCCCTAACTGTGATCTGGGTGCATATCCTGTGATCTCTTGGGATATCAGGGTTGGCCTGTCATGAGCGCCTGATGAAAAGCAGTGCATGTCAAAATTCTTGTGTATTTTATTTTGTATATCATAAAGACAGAAGAAAAAAGAAAAAGCAAGTGGAGAAGACAGAGAAACAGAGCAAGAGACCAACAGGCAAGACATATGAGAGTACTTCAAAAAGCTCACAGAAAAACAGTTAGAAGATAATATGAATCTTTCCATGAACTTTGGAAGTATCCCAGTATTTTCCCAGACCACCAGAACCTTATTGTGAGGAAGAACTGAAGCTGCACATTATTGTCTCAAAGCCCTGAGCCAAATTAGGAGGAAGTTACAGCTGCCTGGAGAGACAAGCTCCCAGGTATTCCCATGAGCTGACTGCAGAATGGGATACCACTGACTTCTCCTGCTGAAGATTCCAGAGAAATTCAGAAAAAGGGGCATTGTTTTAGAAACTGATCTAGAAATCTATAGAGTATTTTTTTTCTCGATGTAGATAGAATCTGATCTGTTTGGGATTCTTTAGATATGCATATTAAATAATAACTTGTTAAGTAATATTTTCCACACTATCTCCTTAAGATCATTTATTTAATATGATGTGCATACACTGAAGCAAATATTTGTAATACATTTTTTAAACAGACATCCATGTTTCATTTTCAGTTTTACTAATATTGGATTCTTCGTATTTCTAAAATACTGCAACATATGCTTTATTTTCTTTGCCAAAAAAAAACTTTAAACTTGGATTCCCTAACTGAAAAGTTTATTTTTATTTGACCCTTCTGATATAGATGAATCACCCATTACTAATAATTATTAAGTAAGTAAAATCCATGAATCCATGTTATAGAACTTCGTACATGATCTCTATAGCATTGGGGCAATAATAACTAATACTTATTGACAATTTACCATGTTCCAGACACTATATGAATGGCTTTACATGGATCATTTCACCATTTCACTTAATCTTCACCAAAATGTGCAATCTCCACTTTCAGTTGAATCAAACAAGGCTTAAAGAAGTAACTTGCAGTGGACAGTGAAGCTAGTAAGTGGTAGAATGGTGGCACAAACCCCAGTTCCAGTTCTGCCTCCCTCTGCACCTGCCTGCTGCTCTTTCTCTTTCACAATATATTCTTAACTGTACATACAACACAGAGAAAGTAAACTTCAATCTAGGAGTACAGAAGAATACTAGAAGATTCTCAGATTTTATAGAAAATATAATTTATATTCAAGGAAAATGACACAATCTATATATTTTAATCATTTGTCCAATTCTGTTTCCATAAGATCTGCAAGCCTGTTCACCATTTTTAAACGATAACATTCCATCATGAATGTTTCATCTGTTCAGACTCAAAAATCATGAACATGCTTTTGTAAAAGTGTTCTCAACTCTGCAAGAACTTTTATTAGGGGGAAAAGCCAAATAAAATCCTGAAATCTGTAAAAGGTATAGATAAAGGAAATGTAATATTTTCAGAAAATTCTGTTGCAGATGGTTCTTTTAAAAGGAATATGGAAACAAAATCAATGATCAATTTCATAGCTTTTCTTATGTCCAGATGTGAAATCTCACTTTTACTGAGGATGTCAATCCAGAATGGAATAGATCAATCTTTCTACATAATGTGAACAGTACTATACATGGATACTATTTCAACTAATCTAAAACACAAACTAGAACGTGATCTATGGGATTTGTGTATGTCATACCCTAGTTTAGCTGTGCCTCAACTAACCTGCTCAGGTGTCTCATGAAATATAGAACACCCTAGCGTTAAAATTCTTAGGTGTAATTTCTTTGTATATTTATCTATAGTAAGTATATTAACAGATGATGCTTAACATATCTCTTGGTAATGAAACTGGCCATTACTCCTTTAAATAAGACTTTGAGACTTTTATTAGATTTAAATCAACCCTCCTTTAAAATAAATACTGTTTAAATAGTTCCTTTAAAGACTGGAATTCCCAAATAAAGTAAATTCTATGTCCTATATCATAGATTAGCAAAATATAAAGTCAACATTCTACGACAGTACTCCTCTAGAAAAGATTTTCTAATGCTAGGAAAAAAAATGTTGATATAATTTGTTTAATACAGATTCTGAAGTCAGTGATGGACAAGTATCAGTGTAAATTCAAATGTATTATGAAAAGTTACTGAAAATGTTGTGTTCACCAAGTTGCAACCTGTAAGAATTAGGGTCTCTTTTGTCCATCTCTTCTTTTATACCAGTTAATAAAAGGATCTAAGATTCAACTTATTCTAACAGAGAGGATGCACATCCATGATAATATCTCTTCACTTTAACCAGAATACATACCTATATTACAAATAAAATATTAAATAGATTCTTGAGCTTGTAGGTCACTTGAGCATATTTTATTATCTTGGAATGTGAACGGGTAGACTGCCAGGTGAAGACTGGACCTTCATAGTGGAATCGAGGAACACAAAATGTTGGCTAAAACTTTATATGTGATATTAAGACAATAAAGTATCAAATAAAACATAATAATTTCCCATCTTTATTACTAACTACAGATGAGTTTTCTTTTCTCATCCATACATAGTGAATGTCTGCAAAACAGTATCTGCAAGTAGACAAAAGCAACTGAATATCTTATAAATTGAATATTTATTTTTGTCTTTCAGTTAGTTTTTTATTAAATGAACAAAGGGAAATCCTTTTATTGGGTTTATTCTAAATTACCTATCTTTAAACTATAATGCTTTTGCATAAATTTTTATTCTAAAGAGTAGTTAGTTGTAGGATAGTTTTATAAAAGAAAAAAATATTGTTTTATTATCAAAAGGAATTAGCTATATAATCATTTTTAATTTGCATAATAACTGGTTATCAATAATTTTCACTTTCTGTAATAAATATACAAAATATTTTCCCCAATACCAAAAAGTATTAAAAAAAAGCAAAATTAACTAAAGCAGGATTACACTTCTAAAAGAAAAATAAATGGAACTGTGCAACTTTGAGGTATGATGACTTCACAGGAAACACATTTTCATAAAATGTTTCTTCTACACTAAGTAACATGGAAAATTTGAATAGATAAGCAAATGAGTTAAGATATAACTAACAAAGGTGTGTACTGGGTAGCTAAAATAATACTAAACTCCAACCACTTGAAAACCAAGCTACACTGAAAACTGCAATACACTATTTAAACACTAAGTCAATTTTTACTAAGATTATCTTTTAGGAAATCTTTTTTAAATAAAATCTTATTTCAAAACCAACTACTGAAAGAAAAAATCCCAGAGTATTTCTTAAAACTAATAACTGAAATAAAGTAACCGTTCATAACTCAGATTATTCAAATAATGGTGGTTGTTCAGGAAATGGCCTAAGGGCATACATAAATTCTAGAGATCCAGTCCAAATATTAAGCAGTTATTTAACACGTTCAGAACTTCTGTATTTTTCCAGAAAACTCATCCCTTTTGGATGCCCAACAAATTATCAAAGTGATCAAAATTTTTTGAATAAATCTATTATAAGTGATACATTATTAGTTAACTTTTATTTTAAAAATATGCTAAATTTCTACCTGAAAATTTTCAAAGAAACTTCAGATTTTAACTATTTGAAAGCAAGAACTTGCCACTATCTACCTAATCCAAAAAAAAGGCACAGTACCAAATTCTAAAAGCTATAGCTAAAGAGAATAAAATCAATTCTCTTGTTAGACACAGGAAATGGATACACTTGAACATAAACACCAATAAAGCAAATAAAGGGGGAAATAGCATATTCAGAAATGTGACCATTTATAGGCTGCTGCTTAAAGTGTCATGCTAATAACAAAGTCTCAGCTCTTAGATCTAATAAGAAAGGTATCTGCCACAATCACCTTGTACCCATAAAAGGCTGCTCCTATCATTTTGGAGCAAACACAAAAATACTGAGAGAATGAATAGAATCACTGCCCCAGACTGTAAAATGGCATACACCGGTAACAGGTGAACGCTTTCATCACAGCTCAAGGCTTACCTCATAAGACCAGACACACTGAGTCCCACCAAAACGGCGAACGCATCTTCCTACTTCCACATCCTCGTGAGTCGTGTACATTTCTCTAAGGCATTCACCAATATGCGGCACCATCCTCCTGAGAACTTCTCGACTGAAGATCATGCCAGGTCCTCCCATACAGAAGTTCTCCCCAGGCTCCAACCCTAGCTTTCCAAGCTCTTCAATATTTCCCAGGCCAGTCTGTCCCAGGTAGAGAGGCTTGCTGCTATTCAGTGATCTAAGAAACTCTTCTAACTTATCACCTACAAAGAAAAAGGCAACGATCACTTTTCTTTATTTAAAAATCATTCATAATGTACAAGGTAAGAAACAAAACTACCAACATTGTGCTTCAACTCCTCATAAGTCTTATACAGTTTTAAAAAAGAAGACTCTCACAATATTCTTTTACTTAAAAAATACTAATTTATAATTATTAATTGAATCACAATAAAATTTTATCAGCTTCTGGTAAAGGTCACTGAAAAGCCTTAACAGGTCTAACAATCATCAGTTTTTCTATAAAGATGAAATAATGATAAGAATAAAGACAGGTTTCTTAGTACATCTGAAATAACAAAAAATTCCAAGAAATAGAGAATAATATTAGATATTGATATTTAGTATTGTTTGGGCAGATTATTGGTATCTGATAAATATTTTTATAATTATAATTGACTTAGTTCAGTGCTTTGTCATGAACTAAATTTAAATTATATACAACCCATAGAGGGTGTTGGAATCAAACTTGTCTTGAAATTTAACTTGGGACCTTTTTGAAAAAAAGTAAGCATTTCTTAAACATTAAATAATGTAATTGGTTTCACTTATAGCTTGTAACTTCATCAAGAAAAACACTTTTAAAATAAAATTCTGTAGCTAAAACAGTTCAAAAGTATTTGGTACTCTACAAAGTGATACATTGGAATAAGTACCGTCTACCTTCTTCATATTCCCAGTCAGCATCTTTACTATCATTTTTGATGAACAGGGCATCTGCTGGCATTATCTTGATCCTATGCCTGGCCCCTGGATCTCAATGAGTTTCAGCTGACTATTATTGGGTTCTTAATACAGAATGCATTTCATTCTTAATATAAATGGAAAGATATGGCATTTCAATCTTCTGAAGAACAGACTTTCAAAGCATTTAAAATGAATGACAGTAGATGCTGCTAATGCATTTTAAAAATTCTCTGGAAAGTGTAGCAAACTTCTGCCAGGAAACCCTTGTGATTTTAATGAGACACAGAAGACAAGAGGACTATTAGGTAGTGAAAACTTTTTTCTTTGAATCAGTCCTAAGTAGAATGTATCATAAATACAATCAGAACAGATCTTTCTTTACTTTTTAATTTAATAATCAATATTTCCTATTCCAACCAGCCCTACCGTAATTTCCCTCCTTCCAGCCCAAACCCAAGAAATTTCTAGTTATTAATGCTATACTAACTCTGTGCCAAAAACGGGACAGTTTTGCTGGGTTTTCTTTTTCTTTGCATTATGTGCAAGGTACTTCCTGGATCAGGAGAAAGCAATAAGGCTGCAAGTAGAGGCATAAACGAAGGAAGGGCTGCCCCTCTGACCGAGAAGAAAAGCTCGGATATGTGCAAAGCGCAAACCTCCTTTAGTACAACCAGGCGACTTCCCTTGCGTCCCTCCTCATCTCGACAAATATCTGGACTGGAAAGAAGATTTACTTTTCTACTCTAAAGAACTTCGATCCGCTTGAGTTCAGAAATGTTCTGGCGAGAGCCACACTCAGGATAACCGACCGCGCCTTTTTTAAAACCGACAAGAAAGTTTTCTCGTGCTGTGGCTGC
Organism: Galeopterus variegatus; assembly: GCF_000696425.1. Lineage (NCBI taxonomy): Eukaryota > Metazoa > Chordata > Mammalia > Dermoptera > Cynocephalidae > Galeopterus > Galeopterus variegatus. The sequence goes on from NW_007727530.1 coordinate 271,023, forward strand.
ATGTGGTCTTGGGAAGGTCTTCCAGCCTCTGCTTGTCGCCGCAGCCACCAAGATGCACTGGAAAGGACCCCATACTAGTGTGTGCTAGCACAGCTTGGAGCTCCGGGGTCTGGATAATTCGCAGGCGCTTTCCCCTTTCTCCACATCACGAATTCCTGACAATACACCCATCCCCTCGGGGTTTTATTGAGATATGGCAGGGCGGGGCGGCGGGCGGGGACGGCTTGGTGCCGCACTGTAGCGGCTGGAAGGAGCAGCGCGCTGGAGCGGTGGGGGTCCTCAAGGACTCCCAGGGTGAGGCAAGTCGTGCGAAAGAAAAGGAAACGCACAGGGCAGGGTCTGGAACAGCTCCGCTATCCAGTGGAAACAAAAGGGCAGGGGCATAAAGCAGGAACACGGAATCTCCACACTGGCTCTAGCCAGCATCCTCCGTCTTCCCTTCCTCCACCGAGGGCACGCCCCTCTGGACCGATCCGAGGAACTAGCACCACCCGGGGCAGAACGGGAATGGCCTGTGGTCTAGCTCTAAGATGCCTTTCCTCACCTCTCCACACGGTAATAAACAGGGACAAGCACTAGGCGAAAACGAGAACGGCAACAGCGAGGAAAGCAAATAAAGCCGGGCAGGTGTGAGGAGGATCCAGACTGCAGGAGAAAAGCAAGAGCTGGCTGGGAACGGTGGGCAGATGTGAGGCGGGCCGGGGGCTGCGGGAGCCCGGGTATGTGCTGGCAGAGAAGCAGCGGAGGGGTGGGGCAGGGGCTGGGGGTGGCTGCAGAGGAGGGAGTCGGGGAGGTGGGCAGGCGGGACAGCCGGCGCTGGGAGGTCACCTTTGATGTAGACGTCGTCGTCGGCGCGCATGAACCACTCATACTTGTCCAGGTAGTGGTCGTGCATGTACTTGAGCATCATGAAGGACTTTTTCTGGGGAGGGTAGGAGTCGTCCACCCCCGGCAGCTCGATGACAGGCAGGGGTGGCGGAGGCTGGCCAAGCGCGGCGTTAGGCGGCTGCTGGCTGGAAAAGAACTCCACGCGGCCGGGGATGAAGCGCGCCCAGGTCCGCTGTGCCGCCAGCGCGCGGCTGCCCAGGTACTTCTGCGCGGTCATCACCCCCACATACAGGAAGTCCCGGGGTCTGGCGCTCGGGGCGGCGGCGGCCCCGTCCCCGCTGCCGTTGTGGCTACTCCCCGGCCGGCCGCTTCTCTGCTGTCCAGCCGCGCCCCCGTCCTCCTCCTCGGGTTCCCCCTCGGCCGCTGGGGCGCCAGGAAGCCCGGTCGCGCCCTCGGGCTCACGTTCTCGCCGCCGCTGCTGCAGCAGAGGTGGCTGCTGCCAGGGGCTGCTCCGAAAACTGGTAACCCCGGGCGCTGCGTCGGGCAGCTGCTGCCCCTGGAGGTCCTGGCGCGCTGGGGGCAGCGACTGCTCCAGCCGCGGCCGGGGCTGGGGGGGCGAAGGCGGAGGAGGGACG
>NW_007727530.1:273431-283076 GCF_000696425.1 Galeopterus variegatus
CGGCAGCGAGAGGAGCTGCAGGAGGAGGAGCAGCGGCGGCGGCAACGCGTCCGCTCCTAGGCTGCCACCCTGTCACTGGCGCGCCTGGTCCCTCCTCCTCCCTCCTCCCGAGCTCCCGCCCTCGCTCCCCGCCTCTCCCTGCCCCCGCCGCCCGGCTCCGGACTGGCCCGGAGGAGGAGCCGCAAGCACCACCGCGGTATTCCCCCGTCACCCGCCCTCGGACGCCCCCCGTCCGCGCCTCGGTCCAGAGCCGGCCTCCTCTCCGGAAGGAAACGATCCCTGTCGGGCCGCCTCCGGCTTCCAGCGCCGACGCCCCCTCGTCCCTCCTCCCCCGGCTCTAGCTCTCCGGCCCATTTCCCGTCCCGTCCCGCCCCTCCGCCGGCCTCCCCACACCCGCGTCCGGGGGCTCCCCTGCCCTCCTCCCGGCGATTGCGCTCCGCTGACCTCATCGGCGGAGCTCGGGTCCCCGAGCCCCCAGCGAGCGCGCTCATCTGTCCCCGGGCTCGCCTCCCCCGGCCCACCGCCGGCTACGTCCTGGCGTGACCCTTCCCCACTCTGCCCCGCCCCAGGGCCGCCGGTGCGCCGCTCGTCGCGTTGTTCGTCCCTTTCGCGTTGCATTGGCCGCTGCCACTCCGCGCCTTCTCTCGCCACTCCTGGTCCCGCTCACCACTCAAGAAACCATCTGTCCCATCCCAGCACCTCTCCTCCCAGCCAAACTCTCCTGTCCCTACCTGCATCCTTCACCGCCCCCTCCCTGGTCGTACACAGAAGCACCATTGTCACTTGGTGCCTCTCCTAAGAACATCTCAGAGAATTGGAAATACCTGTCCTGAAACGCTGGGGGAGACATGGTGAGTGGGGGCTCAATCCCCAAAGAACGTGAAAATTTCATGTTCTCCACCTGTTGAGTTGGGACATGTGGGGCTGCATAATGGTCTCTTCTTTCGCTCCCCTACTGGGTCTCTTGTCTAGAAGTTAGAACCAGGAGCTATTTTTAGTCTTGGTAGAAGATGGGCTCAGTAGGACAGGCATATGATGGAGAAATGTGAACAAATTCACAAAATACCATGAAGATCCAAACTAAAAGAAATTCCTATCTCCCCGCCTCCCCGAAATAAGTGAACTTAATCAAAAAATATAATAGATATATTTTTTATTCCAAAAGAAAGTGTTTATTTAAAAAATAACAGGAGCAGTAAAAATAGGAAGAGGAATAGAATGGATGTTTAATATTTTTGAGTGTTTTCTATGTACCAGATATTGTTCTAAATATTTTGTGTGCATAATCCTAATTAAGTCTCCACAACAATCCCAAGGATATATCCTATTATATATCTTTATATAGAGAAACTCAGAGAAGTGAAATAACTTGTCCAAGGACACATAAGTAGGAAATGGCAGAGGCAAGCTTGGAAGCCTGATATCAAGACAAAACCAAAGTCTAGAATCCTAACCGCTCCACTATACCACACCCACTAAAAAAGAAGATATAATTTTTATTCCAGCTTATAAACCTTTTTATTTTCTAAGGCAATAACAGGAAATTTTTTACCTCTCCAATGAGGGAGGAAAAAATCTCCAACAGAATCTCAAAAAATGTAAATTGTATAGGCCAAAATAACTAAAATAGTTACATTATTAAGAAATTACCTAAAAATGTGTGACATTTTGAAGGAGGGGACATTTACAAAATTCTTTCTAAAAGCTGTGCATCTACCTATAGTCTGGGGTGCATTTGGCATCCCAAACCCTTTCCTCCTCTTCAAATTTCAGTCTTCTGTTTTATACATCAGACGCAAAGGGATGGTATTGAATGGCATTAGACATAATGACTCGATCCAACAAGGTGCTGGCAGCGTCCCTGGAACAGGAGGCCTGCCTGGAGCCCTAGGAGGGGAGGTTCTTTCCACACTAGTTACTGGCGGCGCATGAGCACGTCTGACTGTTTCATCTGCTGGACAATGAAGCTTCTTTTCCATGTCTAGGTCTTGCCCAGAGACACTTGGGAATACAGGTTATTGGACTCTTTCTCAAAGTTAAATTTTAGTTAGAATGCAAAAGTAGTCAAACAGACAGGCCCTTTTTGATTTAAAAATATTATCTTCCCAAGGACATTTTAAACTTCCTAGAACAGTACTATTCAATAGGACTTTCCCTAAATGGAAATATTCTTTATCTATGATGTCTAATAAGGCAGCAACTAGCCACATATGATTATTAAGCACTTGAAATGTGGCTAGTGTGATGGAGGAAATAAGTTTTCAAGTGTGCATAATTTTAATTGATTTTGGTTTAAATAGCCTGTGTATTTAAGGACTACTATGTTGGACAGCACATTTTCAGAGGATTTTCCATATGATCAATAGTCAGAAACAAATAGTTGTCTACACACCAACATACTCTGCCCTGCAGTATTCAGCTGGGCTTCATTCTAATGGGTGACATTCTTATAGTTTACCTGCTAAATCATTAATTCTCATTGGGCACAAATAACCCATTTGTCAACTGTTTAGAATACTGAGGGAGAGAGGTAACTTTATTCATTTATTTGTCGAGTACTTGTATGTGTTAGAGATTAAACATTAGACAAGGTGGAAGGCTCTGGGCATGGAGATGTCAACAAGCTATTCACTGCTTCCTATCATGAGGCCTATCGCACAGTGGAGAAGACAGCATTAAACATCACACTACAAAATGAGTGACAATGGTGACAAATGATATGAAGGGAAAATGCAGAGTCTCTGAGAGAGTACTCACAAGAGCATCTAATTTAGTCTGGGAATAAGGGAAGGCACTAGAAAGCATTGAAATAAAATGAAAGGCATTGAATTGATATCCCATACTAGCTAAGTGACCTTGGAAAAGTTATTTAAATTCTCTGAGCTTTAGATTTTTCACCTATGAATACATTTCTGTGTGGATTTATTAGGATAGTATATGTAAGTGTTTAGCAGAATATCTAGTATGTGTTAGTTCTCATTTTCCAATCCCTTTCTTCATGATAAAATTTCTTAAATGTCATCTTACTTGTTTTTATGATATTTCATCCTTTTATTTATTTAACCAGTATTTATTTAGTATGTACTGTAATCTAGGCACTATTATTGAGAAACAGCAGTAAACAAAATAGACAAAGCCCCCAACTTCATAGGGTTTATATTCCACTAAGGGGAGATTTTATACGTGTGTGTGTGTGATGTATTTATATAAATAAATACATATAATAAGTGATAAGTGTTTTGAAAGAATAGAGGGGGCTAGTGCATGCATGCATGTGATGGGTGAGGCCATTTAAAATTGGTCAGAGAAGTTCTGTCTGATAATTTTAGCAGAGAAGAGAAGAAAGTGAGGAAACTAACCATGAGGATATCTGAAGGAAGATGTTCCAGGAAGACAAAATAGCCAACAAAAGTTTTTGAGACACGCATGGCATATTGAGGAACAGCAGAGGCCAACATAGTTTGGAAATGGGAGGGAGCTGGGGACTTGCTAAAAATTTAGGCCAGTGCTGTCCAATAGAATTGTAAGGCAAGCCATAAATGCAAGATATATAATTTAAATGTATTTTCGGCAGTCACATTTTAATATTTTTATTCAACTTAATATATCCAAAATATCGTTCTAACAGATACTATAAAATTATTAGTGAGATATTTTACATTCTTTTTATTGGTACTAATTTTTAAAAACCATTGTGTATTTTACACTTACAGCACATCTCAATTCAGGCTAGCCTTATTTCAAATGTTCGGTACACACATGTGGCTAGTGGCTACTAAATTGGACAATGTATATGTAGAGCCCTGCAGACATTTATGAAGATTTTGGCTTTTATTCTGAGTGAAGATGTTGCATAGAGTGGTGATGTGGTTTTTATTTATATTTTACATGGACCACTCTAGCTCCTATGGGGAGGAAAAAACTAGAGGGGACAAGGGTAGAATGAGGGAAAGCTTTTAAAACATTATTAAAGACACTTCATCACTTTGGAATAGAAGAAAAAAACAACAGAGAGTCTGCATCTCTTCCTCATTTGTAATAAGTAGAAGTTTGGAGCAGGTTTTTGTTTTTTTATATGAATTTAATTTCATACATATTGAGATTCCTGTAGTTATTTATTTGATATTTTCCAAACTCAATGAAGTAATTTTCTCATAGTCACTTTAATTTTGAAGATACATGACTTCGAGTAAATAATTTTCTGGGAAACCTATACCAAGGACTAAGTTTTTTATTAAAAAAAATAATAAAGTAGTAAGCTCTAGGAAGAATTTAAGGAAAAAAAATTCATTTGGGTAAAAGGAGTGTTGAGAGACAAATTTGTATGGAAATTCTGTCATTGAAGAAGAGAAAACATAGTAGCCTACCAAAAATAGCAAGATCTGTTTATATTAAAAGAGAGAATACACAAATGTAGGTAATTCTAATATCTCTGGCTAAAAATGTGTAATATATTGCTGTTCTTACCTATACAAGGATGTGTCTTACCTATACTTACCTATATAAGTATATTTGTGAACAATCTTTGAGGAGCATCTCAATAACAGATTTTGAGAAAAGCAGTAAGAACAAAAACCTCCTAAAATGATAATACTTTACAGAGAAAATTGGAAAACTGATTCCCTGTATTTCCTAAATCCTTTAACAATTTCAAGCATGTGCATATTTGACTATTGTAATATATGAATCATTTGCCACCTTTTCTGAACTGAAGCTATTAAAACGTAAAGCATCATCTGGATTCATGTTGAAGCAAGAGTTCTTGTAGGGGATATGTTCCTAGCTTTGGAAGGACATGACTGTCAAATACCCTAAGACTAAGTCTGACACACTTAGGAAAGAGCCAGTGGGGTGACTTTTCTCAGGGTATCACACTGAATCTTTGAAGTAACCAGAAAGAGTTAGTAATAACCTTTAAAATCAGAGAAAAAGGTACAAATAAGTATAAAGGTGTGGGGGATATAAGAGTTTAATCACTTATGAAAGTTAAAGGTATATTTTTAAATGAAATGTTCAGCATATGTGTCCATTACAAGGTATAATCAAGTTTATGCTGGTGCTGATACTTTGATTCAGGATTTTACTGTGCTATTTTGAATATTACCGTTTGTTTCTTGACAGATCAAGGTTTAGTTGATTTCATTTGTGTGAAGCAACTGTGGCATCTAGTGGTTAATAATCATAATTGTAATTTACTTTGTTTCTAAGGGATAAATTGTGTTGCAAGATTTTTTTTATATTGCCAAGGAATGTTATAATCAAATAATAGGATAACCATTTGATTATATTTTTATTTCCTCAGAAATCCACACATGAAGGGATGACCAAAATTCACATACTGAAATATGAAAAGGCAATTCTTTTGAGCAGATTATGAAACTATGTAAATCCAGGGCCTAATATTAATTTACATTTAGTTAATCACCATGAAAATGTTATAGTTAATTTTTTTAATGCTGACTGGATATTTGATGCTACTAAGTGTTTATTAATTATTACTTTTTTAGGTATGGTAATAGTATTGTGGCTATATTTTTTAAAATGCTTTTGCTCAGAAATACATACTGAAATTTTTATTGATGAACTAATATAATGTCTGAGATTCAAATAATATGGGACTGAGGGTGGCCCTAAGTGGTGGTCGATGTGGGTGGGGTCCGATTGACCAGATATTGATTACTATTAGGGTGGGTGATTACCTTTGGATAAATTTGGAATTCTCCATAATAAAAAGTTTAAAGAAAAGACTTCATTTGTTTAAGATTGGCACACATTTAATGTTTATTTTCTATAGATTTATATTACTAAGAGATGATCCATTTGTCCAAGTGATCAATTGAGAAGCAGAGAATGAGATTCCTTCTGTCACTTAGGAAAGGGTCAAGAGACAACCATATTGAAATGAAAACTTAGTACTTCCCTTTCCTTTCGGCCTCAGTGACAGTCTCTCAGACATAAGCAAGATACAACCAAGCTTGTACAAAGAAAGAGATACTACTTACTATGTGAAAATTTTTTTAAGTAGTAGTAGTCTGATTAGGCAGTGTGCTGCAAAATCTTCAGAGAGATTCTAATCATCAATCATAATTTATTCTAAAAAGCGTTTTTATTTTTTAATTTTCTTTTTTCACTATTCTCCTAAAATATTAATAAGCTCTGATTTAATATTTTCTACCTTAGAAAACTTAAAATAAAATGCATGTGCCACTTTCCTTCTGTGTCTTTAGTTTTCAACCCTTGCCAATCACTTGGTTTCCTTTCCTGTTCTATAGATCAGTGCTGCTCAGCAGAAATACAATCTTATCCACATATGTAATTAAAAGTTTTCTAGTAGCCACATTTTAAAACATAATCTTAATAATATACTTTATTTCATTTTACTAAATATATCCAGTACTGAGGATAAAGCCTAAAAACACACTTTTTAAATGACAAAGAAGCAGTCGGATTTCAGAACATTTACAGGATTCATTGTGCTTCTTTCTTATGTATCAATGTATGAATATATTGTACGTGAATACATTTAAATATGATATATGTGTGTGTGCATATATATATACATAGAGAAACAGTACATGTATGTGTGTGTATGTATATTATAGATATATAATTCTTCATAGCCACACTATCATTACAAAATAAACATAAGAGGAGAGATTAGGGTTCTTTCCTTTCTGTAATGACTATTCTTGTTACATTTTAGGATATCTTACTAGGATGTAAGAGAGGTTAGGTATCACATCTCTCAACCCATTGTCAAAGAGACTTGGCTTAAGCTTAGCAAATTGAGTATTCTAGCCAAGATTTTGTATCTTGAGTGAGTGAGGCAGGCATAGTACATAATTCATTTTAAGGGTGCCGCATTTAGCAATACACTTTTTAAAGTTCATAGCATACTGATAATGACACAAGTCTTTTAATAGTCTTAAGTCATATTTCTTGGCTTTCGAGAGAATATTTGCACTGGGAGGGAGAAATTTTTTCTGCCATTCTTCACAAATTTGTTCTTTGGTTTTGGAAAATATACTTATTTTCATAAAATATTTTATTCATGTTAACATGTTATAGGTTTGTTATTTTTATATGAATTACTAAATTGATATTTAATTCTCATTTTTAATTTGTCATACAATAAATATTTGAGATCCTCTTAATTTTTAAGAATGTAAAGAAATTTCAAGAACAAAATGTTTGAGAACATTAGTCTAAGGAAATCTCTTCATTTATCTTTTTTTTTCCTCCTGGAAGTACCATGAAAAATTCTCTAGGAATAATAATCAAGAGGTAGAAATGCCTTGCTCCCGATGGAACATTACTCTAATATTCTGGAATGACATGAGAGTAACTGTACTTTAATTTTCATCTTTGAAGCTTTGAAATGTTTTTAAGTACGTTGTTGTCTCCACCTTTCTAGACTCCCACCTATTGCACTCTAGTAGCTTAACCTTTTCTTTTCTTTCTTTCCTTTTTTTTTTTTTTTTTTTTTTTATATATGGCTATTGAAAGAAAATGGCAGGAAGGAATTTTCTGAGACAAATTTAAATCATCCCAGACATTTCTGAGTCTAATGTATATCCAGTAACAAATTAGTATCGTTAGCAAATTTGGAGATATACTTCTCATTTTTACAAAAATAAACTGCAGGACAATGCATCATCCTAAATTTCCAGCCATTTTGTATTATTGCACCAAAGAAAAACATGTCTCAATAAGTTAGTTCTAGAATTGGAGAGTAATAAAATTTAGTGAGGAAAGAAGATAACAATGTCATATCGATAAAACTGAAGGAACAATTATTTGCCTTTTGATGCCTGTTGGAGCTGTAGGAATAAAGGGAATGCCAAATCCAAATAAAATTGTATGAACTAATTGAAAAAAGGTAAATTGGTTCTCATAATTGAAATTCCACAGGAGTTGACAAGTGGTCATCATTTGGAAATTGCTATGAGAATATTGTGCAGGATGTAAAATATGGCGTAGGAAGGGTGACGATACTGTCATTGGGCCCTGGTGGCCTTTTCTCTGAATCTTCATTGGGCAGCAAGAGGACTAGAATGGCTTCAAGGAAGGAGTAAGAGCAAATGTTAGCCTCATAGCTATGTGATTTCTCAGCAGTGCTTTCTGCTTTCATGCTTTCATCTCCCAACTGGGCACAAAGGGATTCAAAAGGAGGCCTGGCCAAGGCACACCCAAGAAATAAGTGAGGGTGGAGAACTACATTCTCAAGACCTCTGCTAGAGTTCTTCTGCTCACCACACCCTCTGTCCTACATCACACTTTTTTTTTTCCAGGCTTCACTTCCCATGTCTACCTTTGGCAGAGAAGCAGACAGGAATAGTAACAGTGCCATCTGAATCAGATTAAAATTAAATTTAAGTTTTGGTATTAGCAGCACAGAATTGGGACTCCTGGACAAGTTGCAGTCGTCAGAGTCAGCTCAAACCTTCTCGTAGGCATAAAGAACCCAGCTGGCCATGACAGCTTACGAGTAATGAAAATGCTGGCCCCTGGATGAGTGTTTCTCAAAGTGGGATCCTCCGAACACCTACGTAAGTATTTGTTATGCTTTATTCTGACCTAACGATTAATAGTAAATCTGGATTCCTGTTGAATCAGAGACTCTGAGGATGGGGGCCAGGAATCCACATTTATAACAAGAAACCTAAGTGATTCTTAAGCATACTAAAGTCTGTGCATTACTGTTTAAATATTCCTTGGTAACTAGGATAATTCAAAGTCCTAACAGCATACATTAAGCAAAACCATGATACCCTACTACTGTGATTTACCAGTCTCAAAAAACATGGATAGATGGCTAAAATTCTAGGTTCTCCAGTCCAAAACTATAGAACCTTTGTTTACTTCTTTTTTCAAATTGAATGTATGTACACTTCCCTATGTCTTTGGGTTCCCCAGGAAGTAGAACTTGAGACAAGAATTTTAGATTGGAAAGTAATTCTAGGGCATACTGGTAAAAGAGTGGGGAGGTGCAAAAGGAAAAATAAGGGAAGAAAAGTAACCAATATAAGGTGATTTCTGAAGCCATTCCCACTATGGATAACCAGAGTTTAATTCCACTTGGAAAATTCGGCAGTCAATGCCACGAATTTTCTAAGGCCATGATCCTTAGACTTATCCCACTGGAGAAGAAAAGAAGTTGGGGTATTTATACACAAACTTCTGTCAGTCATTGATTAAGTGCTGCTCCCAGGGAACACTAATTTTTCAGCACTTCCAACCTGCCCCTTGCATAAAATGCACTCCAGCTGCCAGAGAAAGCCCTTCGGTAAAGAGTTAAAAGGGCCAGTTGTTGGAAGACAGACCACTGGCAAACACTAAAGTGTTAAGGGCAAGAAGATGTGGGTGAGACACTGGCAGCCTCTGCTCTAACCCCCAAGTTGAAAGTGATATTCACTCTTAAAGTCAAACTTTTGGAATTTCTATACTACTGAAGATGCGAGCCAGATAAGTCATATTTTTTTAAAATTAAAAAAAAATTAACATTTATTTGTACATATTTGTGTAGTCAGTGTGTTGTTTCAATGCATGTATATACTGCACAATGAGTCACTTTGGGTAGATAGCATAGTATTGTACCCATTAATCCACCACTTTTCTTCCCCCTACCCCCCCCCCCCCCCCCCG
>NW_007727530.1:283358-308357 GCF_000696425.1 Galeopterus variegatus
TACCCCCCCCCCCACTTCTGGTAACCATTATTCTACTCTCTACTTCTATAAGAACCACTTAAAAAAAAAATCTTCCACATAAGAGTGATATCATGTGGTATTTGTCTTTTTGTGCCTAACTTACTTTACTTAACATGATGGTTTCCTGTTCCATCCATGTTGCTGCAAACGTTATATCATATTTTATAGCTGAGTAGTATTCCCTTATGTATGTATACCACAATTTTTTTATCTATTCATCCGTTGATGGGCATTTAGGTTGATTCCATCTCTTAGGTATTATGAATAGTGCTGTAATGAACATGGGAGTACAGATGTCTCTTTGATACATTGATATCATTTCCTTTGAGTATATATATATATATATACTCACCCAGTAATGAGACAGCGGAGACATAAGGTAGATGTATTTGTAGTTCTCTGAGGAATCTCCCTACTGTTTTCCACAGTGGCCATACAAATTTACACTCCCACCAGCAATGTAGGAGAGTTCCTTTTTCTCTTCATACTCTCCAGCATTTGCTATATTTTGTCTTGTTTATAATATCCATTCTAACTGGAGTGAGATGATATCTCATTGTAGTTTTAATTTGCATTTTCCTGGTGATTAGTGATGTTGAGCATTTCTTCATGTGCTTATTGGCCATTTCTATGTCTTCTTTTGAGAAATGTATGTTCAGATCCATTACCTGTTTTTAATTGTTTTTTCTTTTTTTTGCTGTTGAGTCATGTAAGTACCTTATATATTCTGAATATTAGCCCCTTGTCTAATGTGTAGCTGGCAAACACTTTCTCCCATTCTGTAAGTTGACTCTTCACTTTGCTGACAGTGTTCTTAGCTGTGCAGAAGCTTTTTAGTTTGATGTAGTTCCATTCATGTATTTTTGATTTAGTTCCCTGTGCCTTTGTAATCTCACTTGAAAAAGCACTGCTCTCTCCCATTTTGTGTAGAGTTTCCCCAATGTTTTCTTTTAGTAGTTTCATACTTTCAGGTCTTAAATTTAGGTCTTTGATATAATTTGAGTTGATTTTTGTGTATGGTGAGATATAGGGGTCTAGTTTCTTTTTTTAATTTATTTTTTATTATAACAAAGTTGACTTTGTTATAATACATATACATATCTGTGGGATATGGAGTTGAGTATCAATATCTGTGTGCAATATATGAGGCTCAGATCAGAATAAGTAGTATATTTAACATTATACAATGTCATCGTTTTTCATGTCCCTTTACCAATTCCTCCCTTTCTCCCCTCCCATTCCCTCTTTCCCACCTCTGGTAACCTCCATTCTGTTCTCTCTTTTGGAAAGTTCAGCATATTGTTGTGATCATTGTATCTATTTCTCTTTTTTTTAATTTACTTGTTTATTTTTTAGCTCCTATTTATGAGTGAGGACATGTGGTATTTCTCTTTCTGTGCTGGCTTATTTCGCTTAACATAATTTTCTCTAAGTTCATCCATATTGTTGCAAATGGAAGTATTTCATTCTTTTTTATGGCAGAGTAGTGTTGTAATGTGTGTATATACCACATTTTCCTTATCCAGTCATCCAATGATGGACATTTAGGTTGGTTCCAACTCATAGCTATTGTAAATCTAGCTGCAATATACATGGGGGTGCAGGTATCCCTTCGACATGATTTCCATTCCTTTGGGTATGTACCCAGCAGTGGGACTGTTAGATCATATGGCAGTTCTATCTGTATTTGTTTGAGGAAACTACATACTGGTTTCCATAATGGCTGCACCATCTTACAGTCCCACTAACAGTGTAGGAGGGTTCCCTTTCTTTGCATCCTCTCCAGCATTTGTTATTCTCTGTCGTTTTTTATAATAGCCAGTCTAACTAGCATCAGATGCTATCTCAGTGTGGTTTTGATTTGCATTTCCCTGATGCTGAGTGATGTTGAGCATTTTTTTCGTGTTTTTTGATCACTTGTATATCTTCCTTTGAGAAATGCCTATTCAGCTCCTTTGCCCAATTTTTAACTGGGTTATTTAGGTTTTTATACTGTTAAGTAATTTGAGTTCCTTGTTATTAATCCTTTGTCAGATGCATGGTTTGCAAATATTTTCTCCCACTCTTTAGGTTGTCTTTTACCTCTGATAATTGTTTCTTTTGCTGTGTAGAAGCTTTTTAGTTTGATATAATCTCATTTGTTTATTTTACCTTTTATTTTGTGTGCTTTTGGGATCATATTCAATTTTCTTTACCAATTCCTACTTCCTGAGGTGTACAAGTTTGAGCTATGAGTTTTATAGTTTCAGGTCTTACATTTAAGTCCTTAATTCATTTTTATTTGATTTTGATATATGGTGAGGGGTATGGGACTAGTTTCATTCTTCTACGCAGGGATGTCTGGTATTCCCAGCACTATTTATTGAAGAGGCAGTTTTTTTCTCTCATGTGTGTTCTTGGTGCTCCTGTCAAAGATCAACTGGCTGTAAGTGTGATTTCTGGATTCTCTATTCTATTCCATTGGTCTGAGTGTCTGATTTTATGCCAATATCATGCTCTTTTGGCCACTATAGCTTTGTACTGTAATTCGAAGAGAGGTAGTGTTATGACACCAGCTTTACTTTTTTTTGCTCAGGATTGCTTTGGCTTTTCAGGGTCTTTTGTTGCTCCATATGAATGTTAGGATTTTTTTTTCTATTTCTGTGAAGAATGTCATTGGTATTTCAATGGGGATTGCATTGAATCTGTAGATCATTTGGGTAAGTACAGACATTTTCACAATGTTAATTCTTCCAATCTAAGAGCATGGAATGTTTTCCCATCTTTTTGTGTCCTCTTTAATTTCTTTAGCTCTCATTGTAGAGATCTTTTATCTCCTTGGTTGAATTGATTTCTAGGTATTTTATTTTTTTGGTGACTATTGTAAATGAGCTAGCTTTTTAAATTTCTTTTTCTGCTAGTTCATTATTGGAGTATTAAGGCACTACTGATTTTTTTGTGTGTTGGTTTTGTATCCTGCAACTTTACTGAAATCATTTATCAACTGTAAGATTTTTTTGGAGAGTCTTTAACCTTTTCTATATACAGGATCTTGTCATCCACAGGCAGGAGCAATTTGACTTCATCTTTTCCAATCTGGATGCACTTTATTTATTTCTCTTACCTGACTGCTCTGGCTAGTACTTCTAGTACCACAAATAGGAATGTTGGGAGTGGGTACCCTTCTCTTGTTTCTGTTCTTAATGGAAAAGCTTTCATCTTTTGCCCATTCAGGATAATGGGTTGGTATGGGTTCGTCATATATGGTTTTTATTGCTTTAAGATACTTTCCTTCTATGCCTAATTGCTGAGAGTCTTTTTCATGAAGGGATGTTGAATTTTGTAAAATGCTTTTTCTGCACCTATTGAGATAATCATATGGTTTTTGTCCTTGAATTTGTAAATGTGGTATATCACATTTGTTGACTTGCATATGTTGATCCGTCCTTTCATCCCTGGGATGAATCCCACTTGATTAAGGGGTATAAATTTTTGATGCATTGCTCTTTTCTATTTGCTAATATTTTATTATTTTTCATTTATGTTTAACAAATATATTGGCCTGTAGTTTTCTTCTCTTGCTATATCTTTGCCTGGTTTTGGTGTCAGGGTGATGCTGGCTTCCACAGAATGAGTTTGGGAGAATGGCCTCTGTTTCCATCTTTTGGAATAGTCTGAAAGTACTGATATAAGTTCCTCTTTAAATGTTCAGTAGAATTCAGCAGTAAAGCCATCCAGTCCTGGGTTTTTGTTTGTTGGGAGATTGCTGATTACTACTTCAATCTCATTGCTTGTTATTGGTCTGTTCAGGTTTTCTAATTCTTCTTGGTTCAGTCTTGGTAGTTTGTTTATGTCCAGAAATTTATTCATTTCTTCCAGGTTTTCAAATTTTTTGGTGTATAGTTGTTTATAATAGTTTTTAATGATTCCTTGTATTTCTGTAGTATCAGTTGTAATGTCTCCTTGTTCACTACTAATTTTTGTTGTTTGAGTCTTCTCTCTTCTTTTTTTAGCTAGCCAAGCTAATGGTTTGTCTATTTCATTTATCTTCCTGAAAAAACAGCTTATTGTTTTATTGATCTTTTGTATCATTCTTTGGGTTTCTATTTCATTTAGTTCTTCTCTGATCTTAATTATTTCTTTCCGTCTACTAATTTTGAGACTGGATTGTTCTTGTTTTTCTAGATCTTTGAGGTGTAGATTTAGCTAGTTTATTTGAAATCTTTCTATCCTTTTGATGTAAGCATTATTTCAATAAACTTCCCTTTTAGTACTGCTTATGCAGTATCCCACAGGTTTTGGTATGATGTGTCTTTATTGTCATCAGTTTCAAGAAATCTTTTAATTTTCTGTTTAATTTTTTCTTTGACAGATATGTCATTCAGACGCATGTTATTTAATTTCCATTTATTTGTATGGTTTCTGGAATTTTGCCTGATATTGGTTTTCCTAGTTTTAATTCATTGTGGTCTGTGAAGATATTTGAAATGATTCCATTTTTTAAAATTTGTTGAGGCTTGATTTGTGATCTAACGTTTGATCTATCCTGGAAAATGTTCCATGTGCAGGTGAGAAGTAGTATATTCTGTGGTTGTTAGATGAAATGTTCTGTAGATACTATTAAATGTTCCAAATTTAATAGGTTTAACGTGTGGTTTATATCCTGTGTTTCTCTGTTGATTTGTTGCCTAGATGATCTGTCAAATGTTGAGAGGGGGGCATTCAGGTCCCCAGCCACTAACATATTTGGGTCTATCTTTTTCCTTAGGTCTAATAGTGTTTGCTTTATATATCTGGGTGTTCCAACATTGGGTGCATATGTATTTATGATCGTTATGTCTTCTTGCTGTATAGATCCCTTTATTTTTATATAATGGCCTTCTTTGTCTCTTTTTATAGTTTTTGGTTTAAAGTCCATTTTATGTGATATAAGTAAAGATATTTCTGCTCATTTTTGATTTTCATTTACATGGTTTATCTTTTTCCATCACTTCATTCTCAATCTGCGCATGTCTTTACAGTGAGATGAGTCTCTTATAGGTAGCATATTGTTGGGTTTAGATTTTTAATCCAGTCAGCCAGTCTGCATCTTTTGAGTGGGGAATTTAATCCATTTACATTTAAGGTGGTTGTTACTGAAAGGTATTGTCTTATTCTGGCATTTTATTGACTTTCACTTGGATGTTTTAAATACCTTTTGTTTCTTTCCCTTTTATTATTTGTCTTCATTGTTCATTGGGTTTTGGAGGTGGTAAGACACACTTTCTTTCTCTTTCACATTTACATTTTTGTTCTACGAGTTGTTTTTGTTCTTTCTTATGTATTCATGGCAGCGATTAACATTTTTTGGATTCCAGATGCAGGGCTCCTTTGAGGATTTCTTGTAGGGCTGGTGGTATGCTTGTGAACTCTTGTAGTTTTTGTTTGTCTGGGAAATACACTATTTCTCCTTCATTTCTGAGGGATAGCCTTGATGGATATAATATTTTTGGCTGGCAGGTTTGTTTGTTTTTAGTATTTTGAATATATTATCCCTTTCTCTTTGGGCCTGTAGTATTTCAGTTCAGAAGTCTGCTGTTAGTCTGATGGGGACTCCCTTATAGGTGACTTGACACTTTTCTCTTGCTGTTTTTAGGATTCTCTCTTTGACCTTTGAGTTTTGCTATAATATGCTATGGAGAGGATCTTTTTGGATAGAATCTGTTTGGGGATCTTTGAGCCTCCTAAATCTGTAGGTCCCTACAGTCTGCAGTGTCTTTGGTGACAGCAGGGTTACTTTGTGGTGGTGCAGCGGCAGCAGTACTGGTGGCTGCAACTGCCTCCCTTGCATCTGCAGTGTCCTTGGCAGCAGTGGGGTTAACTTCCAGCAGCTGTGGCCTGTGGTTTCAGCCACCTCATTCACATATTTGGAGTCCATGGCTGCAGTGACACATCACCCATAGGATTGCTGCTCTTCAGGAGCTGCTCTGCAATTAGCGATTATTCTGGGACCAGACAATGGCTCCAGCAACTGCAGTGGTGGTGGCAGTGGGCCCATTTCAATCTTCTTCTTGGGGTCTAGTTTTCAATATTCTGCCTGTGCATACAATACAATCCCTATGAAAATACCAATGACATTCTTCACAGAAGTAGAAAAAAACCCTCTTAAAATTTGTATGGATCCACAAAAGACCCTGTATAGTGAAAACAATCTTGCACAAAAAGAACAAAGTTGGAGGCATCACACTTCCTGACTTCAAAATATATTATAAATCTATAGTAATTCAAACAGCATGGCACTGGCATACAAACAGACAAATTGACCAATGGAATTGAAAAAATAGCCCCAAAATAAACCCATACACTTACATCCAAATGATATTCAACAAAGGTGCCAAAAATATACAATGGGGAAAGGACAGCCCCTTCAACAAATAGTGGTAGGAAAACATGTAAGTAATTCTCAATACATCAAATAATGTTTTTAAAAAATTTGTCTTGGAAATTCAGATTTATTTTCATTGTATCTCATATAAACAGTCTTTCTTAAGGATCTATTGGGGTTGTTGATGTTTCCTGTTGCCATCCCCTTTTGAGCTACCAGAATTCTTGATAGGAGATCACTGTGGCCACTTAGGGTATCTTGGTTTTGGAAATTCTCTTTGGCTATTTTTTAAAAAACATTTTATTATGGAAAATTTCAAACACGTTCAAAGAACATGGACTGAATAGAACTCCCTATTCCCACCATCTAGCTTCAACTCTTCTCAACTCCTGACCAATCTTTTTAAATCTATATCACCACCCACTTAACTGCTACTGAATTATTTTAAAGCAAATCACAAACGTGGTATCATTTATCCATAAATATTTCGGTATGTATCTCTAAAAGGTAAGGACTTAAAAACAACCAAAATTTTGTTGCCTTATAAAAAATTCAACAACCATTCCTTAATATTATCAAATGTCCAATAATTATTGAAATTTCCAATGGTCTTATCAATTCCATATATTTTTAGTAGTCTCTTCAATTCCATATAATCAATATTGTTTTCTATGTATGTCAAGCTTCTCTAATAGGTTCTACCTCCATCTCTTATTTTCCTTGTATTATATTTGGTTAAAAAAAAAAAAAAAAAAAAAAAAAAAAGGTCATTTTCCCTAGGGGATTTCCCACAACCTGAGATTTTGCCGATTCCATCCCTGCAGTGTAATTTAACATGCTTCTCTATGCTCTGTATGCCCTGTGAATTGGTAAATTGGTAGTAGGATCTAGGGAACTGCCAGTACTGGATCACTTTTCTTTTTGAACAGAAGTACTTCATAGATGGCATCATATTCTTTTAGTAGGAGACATATAATAGTTGTCTCTCTGTTTCTGATGCAATCAGCTATTGATAATGAACTCCTAGATTCATTAATTCATTAGAAATTGAAAATGGCAGTGTTCTAATTCTACCATTGTTCTTTCTTTATTAACTGGAATACTGCTATAGAAATAAAACTTACTGTTAAGTTATCTAGTGGTACATTCTATACAAAGATAGGATGAATGTTTCTTTACTTTTACCTTTAATATTTGATAATCTGGAGATTTTAAAAGATGGTTAAACAGTATCTGGTTGAACTGTCTATACTCAGTTCCTTAGAAGCCCTCGCTAAGTAAAACTAATTGAACTAATCCCAAAAATGGAAGTTTGTTCCTACTGGAAGCAGTCTCATTTTCTGCTATGTAATCCTTAATCACATTGCTAATAATTCAGCCTACGCATCAGAAGATAAAGTTATGGCTGTGAGAAGAAACAGGAGCTATACTTTTCTATTTTTACTTTTTTATTTATTAAGTTGAATTTACTGAACTTCTAAGATTTGAAAACAAATAGGCTGTGAATGTAAGGTAGGAAGTTGGACTTGTATATTGGAGTTATATAGAAGTCTATATATATATGGGGTATATATATAGGATATCTATATATAGGATACATATATAGGATACATATATCTCCTAGCTATCTGGAATTTCTGGCATATTACATATGAATTATTTATGAAGTATAGGAAATTTTGCTTTGCATTCAAAAAGGGTTCAATGGGGTTGAATTTGGGAAAGAAAAAACCTGCAAAATATGGTTCTTTTACACAGTGGGTATTTATGTGGTCTTTTTTGTGAGTGTGTGGTCTTAGCTTCAGCTACAGTTAGGGGTCTTTTGCTGTTTATATCTGTGCCTCTTTTCTTCTTAGGTTATTCATTAATGGTCCAGCAATGGCAGATATCAAGAGCCCTAACTGCAGTCCATGCAGAAGACTCTCAGGGCTGTATAGTGTCTGTGAACCATTGACAGGAAATTCAATTCTGCTAAGCATTTCTTCACCTGTAAAGAGAGAGGTACTGGCCTAGAGCAGAGGCTGGCAAACTACAGCCCATAGGCCAAAATCCAGGCCACCATCTGCTTTTGTATGGCCTACAAATTAAGAATGACTTATACATTTTTAAATGGTTTTACATTTTTAAACTGTTACATTTTAAATGTTATATAAGTACCTACATAATCTCAATTTTGCCTCTTGGCCTGCAAAGCCTACAGTATTGAATATTTAGCCCTTTTAGAAAAAGTTTATCAACCCCTAGGCTATAGCAGTGACTTTCAAATTATTTCATTAGCAAACATTTTTTAAAAGAGAGAAAGAAAAATCTTGTTCTAAACCCCTCTACTTAAAACAAAGAGATATGTGTCTGTTTAAAGTAATATACAATTTTTAATAAGTGCTCACTAAAAAATTTAATCAGGAAAAATGAAGCTGCTCTGATGAACATGATAGACAAAAGGAAGGAACAACAATTTTGACATTGGGCATTGTAGATGACAATTACAGTCTTAGAGAGGGTTCAGCTTATGATTTACTCCTGTGGATTGTTTTTGTTGGAGTAGTTCAAAAATCCTGTTTCAAGCAGATATGTGATTATAAATAGTAGCAATTTTTTTAACAGCTCACCTTGCAATCTCAGGGCACTCTGAAATTAAACTTATCTAAATTCTTAAAAGAGAAATAGAAAATTTCAAATTTACTTGCAACTTCAAAAATAGCTCTCATAATCAAAATACAGCAATCAGACAAGAAGCACCAGAAATTTGGAATAATAGATAAAGCTGTCTATATTTTAACACTTTCAATGATTTCTTGACATTGCACCACTGACAGCTATGCTGTGAGGTGCAGGCACAGAACAGATGAGTCTGCTGCTGCAATTTATGTGAATAGACATACGAAAGCTTGAATTGGAAAGAAAGTGGGGAAAAACAACCACCTTTTTGTTCAAGGGTTCCTTAACAAAATGTTCAGATATGTGCACAAATATGACAATGGGAGTTTTATTCTGAAGTCTAAGCAGAAACAAAAGTTGAAATCAAAACTGGGTTAAATTTCATATAAATCGGAGGTACATTTTACAAGAGATTAGATTAGAAAACAAGCTGAAAATTTGATTGAGTAAAACTTACCCTTGAAAATTTTCCCATAAAGTAGATTATACATGTCTGGATATACATCCATATATGATATATGTTATGCCAGTTAAATGTGAGGACTGCTGAGGTAGACTAAGAGAAAGAATATACTCTGGTGTGTGGACATTATGCCTCTCAAATAACCTATGAAACTCTTACAGTGACTAGAGACTGGGTGGACAATTCTAAAATATTTGCTTTCAGGGTTTAACTTCTTGAAAAGTGTTGATAGCTTTGCAGGTGATTGTGTGGATTAAGTGAGTTAAACAAGATGAACACCCCCAGAAATGCTTGATAAATATTTCCTGTACTTGAATATGACTCAAATACACACGTACACACACACACACACACACACAAATTCATATAGAAAAACCTGAGCTCTTGCTCTGGTGACATTTGTTCTTTGACTCCACTTATCATCTAATGCCCTATCCATCTATTCAGCAAAGATTTACTAAGCATCTCCTGTGTGGGGCTGTTCTAGGTGCAAGGAATTCATCATTAAATAAAGCAGACCAAATTCCCTTGCAAATTCCTTGTCTCAGGAAGCTTGCACACTAGTTGAGAGTGACAGACAATGAAATGAAACACATGAATAAGTTGTCCTTGTATAGTATGTAAAATGGTGAGAAAATCTATGAAAACATAAGATACAGAGGGAAGGGGGTTAGGGGCTTAGGGATAGGAAGGCAATTTTTAAATATGGTGGTCAGGAAGGTCTCATTCAGAAGATGACATATGAGCAAATTCTTGAGGGAGGTAAATTCTCAAGGGAGGTAAGGAGGCAAAAAGAAAGTAAAATGCAGCTATGCCTGTGGAAAGAGCATTCCAGGCAGATAGGAGCATGTGTGATATGCTCTTGGAGAAGCAAGGAGGCTAGGATGGCTGAAAGGGTGTAAGCAAGGAGAATGTGGCTTACCATGAGGTTAGCAAGGCAAGGACATGCCCTGTAGTACCTGTGAGCCAATGTAAAGCTTTCACCTGGAGTGGGACGGGAAGCCATTGCAGAGATTCAGCAGAGGAGGGCTGTAACTTCGCTTAAATTTTAGCACACATTCCTCCCGAATGGAACTCATGGAGTCACATCTTATGTAAAACTTAGTTTCTCAAATTAAGTTTTAAGTTACACAGACATTTGGTATCCTTTGACAATATAAAACGTTTAGGTTTACTTGCTGTTTTTTATTACAGTATTCAAAATAGTTAAAACCACCCTTTTAAAATGGAATTCCAATCCAACATTCCAGAATCCCTAATGTCCCTGCATGGACCCACAGAACACAAGCTGATGTCTCCTGAGTGAGATAAGCTTAAAGATTTTCCTGGTTCCAACATTCTGTGTACCCCTCAGTTTCAGGATCTAAGAACAAGTTGGCCTGACTTTTATTTTCTAGCTATAGGTATTTTATACCTGACCTCTTTAATTTGTTCTTTAGTGGTTTTTAAGTATATATTCTGCTTTTCTTGCTAATGGTATCTTTTATTCCTTCATCTAGCTGCTGCTCAGAGATCCTGCTGGCATCCATTTGGTACATTATCTCCAACTCAGTGGAGCTGAGATCTATTTGATTAGCTGCACTCTAAGAAGGCTAGAGTTGATGAGATTTTCTTGTCACTACTGTATTATTTCACAGGTAACATTAATGAAACTGTGGATAATTCAAGCTGGAGATTGTGGTTATGTATGTGTGACAGGACAGTTGGGTTTTTTTGAGATAATAGCCTGTGCTTATCTTCAGTTTTTCTTCCTCTTCCTCCTGTTTCAAGCTGGTAGCCAGGCCGTCTGTCTTTACTTGGTTTTTTGCAGAGCTAGAAGCAGCATCCTCTTGAGGTCAACAGCATTTGATAGGTCAACCTATCTTTTGTAAAAGTGTCAGCTCATGGATGAGATCATATGGGCTGTCCCGGCAGGAGAGGAGAGAGGGGAGAAGTGAGTAAGACATTTCTGGTCCCTATGTAGGGGACCGAGATTTGTGGATCCCACAATCAATGGTGACTTGAATCCCCCTAGGTGTCAGCCTCCAGGGAGTGATGGTCTCAGCCTCGACAAAATCCCATGACCTCCAATAAAGAGGAGCAGACAGCCACAGAACAGAAGGTACTATGTAGAGGAATGATGGATGTATCAGCAGAAACCACTGCGGACCCATAACTTCAGAAGCATCCCAATGCTTGATGCTGCACATAACCCTAAGATTTTCAACAGCCCTGGCAGGGAAGTGAACCCCAGAGAAGTCTTAGATTTCATTTCTAACTATCTCCTCTAAATAGGGGTCTGAAGATGGACTTAAGATGACTTAAAAAAAAAAAAAGAAAGAAATGTGACATGGCATGTATATTGAATATGTAAACCAAGATTTGTATCATTCATAATCCCCCCTCCCACAGGCAATAATGACCTAAATTTTTTAAAAAAATTCTTTTTCCCAATGACATTTCCCTTTTATATAAAATATTAATAAAGTGCTTGATGTTGCTTCAACTTCCTGTAGCTTCTGAACTTATTTCATTAAACATAGTTCTTAGCAATCACACTTATTAACTAAAAAATGCAAACAAAGCTGACATTTATCCAATAGAGATTTTTCACTCTTTGATTTGATTCCCTCAGGAAATTGCAAGGAAGAGTTAGGATGTAGGGTATATTAGATTATTTTTAAAAGATTATCACCAAATACTAAACTGCTAAATCAGACTAATATCCAATATCATCTATTTAAATATATTTAATCCTTAAAAATTTGATACTTAGATTTGATGCCATCACATTTAGATGTCGGTGTAAACATGTGAATTTTATACATTATTCCTCTAAGAGCAGTGCAGTTGGATACATAATTTACCTTTAAAAGATATGAAGACTTAAACATAATGTGAACTTGGGCAAGTTGCATTGGTCTTTGTTTCTGTTAGATGAATAAATGAATGGATAAGTGAAGATAAAATTTACCTCATGGTGTTTTTGTAAAGTTTTACATAGTATTTTTGTGCTTTGGATATGTTTAGCAATTCACAAGGTCCAATGTCATTGTATACTAATGGAAATTTAATGTTGATTTTGGTTTGGGGTTTTTTGTTTTGTTTTGTTTTGTTTTATGCCTGCCCAGAATCCTTCTTTTGTGAATCATCTGACCTCTCTTCTACAGTAATTCTGTTCAGTGTTGGTGGCTTAGGTGAGGCTGACTGTTGCACACAGCTTTCTCATAGCTCTGACTATAATTCAGCTTGGGATGATTGCCAGAGATAGTAGAAAGACACTTCATTTCTCTGTGACTTCTGGTTGCAAAGTCCTTGTGAACTTAGAGCTGCTGGGGGCAGCATTTTAGTCATGCGGAGGCAGTCTGACAATGAAGAGAATGAAGCCACACCATGACAAGAGGAAGACTCTATTGTTATTTAATCATCTGAATCCAGCAATGTTTGGAAACCCATGCCTACATTTTTTAGTTACGTAAGGCAATTTATGTCATATTTCATAAGCTTGTTTATGATGGACTTCTGCAACTCAAACAATTACAGCAATAGAATTTTCATTAAAACACGATTAAATGTGTTTTGAAGTCAGATGACCTGTAATCAGATCTCAGTTCTTTCACTTGCCAGCTGTGTGACCTTGAACAGATTACTTTAACCCTTTGTGCCTTGGCTTCCTCCTCTGTAAAGGCATAATAACAATACCAAGCTCACTTATTGGGCAATATTAATTGAGATTTTGTATGCATGTGTATTATAGTACCATGGCTTGTCCATGATAAGTGCTCAATAAATGCAAACTGTGATTATTACACTAAATGTGCACACTAAAAAAATTACCTGGTCAAGAATAGATACATTTAATATAATAAGTAATAGACCAAAAATTAAGAAAAACAATACTTAAGCAAAAAAGAGGCAGAGAAAATATAGGACATTGAAAGGTAAATGGGGCTCAAAGAAAGGTGAAGTAGTTCTTAGTAAACAAAAAAAAAGGAACATAAAAAGAAGTGAAGACATAAATTCTTATATTTGATGACACCAGCAGCGCAAAATCCATGAATCAAAAGTTGCCAACCAGTGGCCCAGACATTCTATTTATTTTATTTTTTTAAATGGAATCTTTGATTCTGGCACTAAAACAAAAACTCTATGGACAGCACCAAACTAGCAGATATTCTAAACTGGCAGAATTTTTGTTAGTTATTTCGGTACCTTAGTCATAAATTTTCCTTAATTTTTTTCCTAAGAGTGGTGTTAACGGAATAATATGAAACTTGAATATTAAGTTTCCAGTTTTCTGGGAATTTTATACACATAGAGCAGACATTTCTACAGACATGTTGTAACAGGTATTTAATGGAATGCAGTTCCAGTCTGGGGCCTTTAATTAGTGTATTAAGCAAGTAAAATGATAGCACATTAAAATCCAATTATCTCTATTAAAATAGAAAATGAAATTTTATGGCAGCAATTATATTGAAATGATAATTTGTATTAAAATTATTGTTTTTTATGAAATATAGCTAGTCAATATCTAGGCTTAAGTCAAAATGTAAGAATTTAAACCGGATGAAAAATAATACAATGTAAAAGATATAGAATAAATCATCAAACTTTCTCACTATGACACAGATTTTTGTATTGCTAATAACTTGTAAAGCCATCCACTTATTCTATAAATATTGGTCATTTTTAAATCTTAAGGTATTTTTATAACCTTTTCTCTAAAATGAATTCAGTAGGTATGCTTTGGAATGGAAGAATAGTAAAATATCATTAAAAACTGCAAATTGTACAATTTTACAATAAATGAATGTAAATAAAATAAATGAGTGAAACTGTTTAAATATTATTGTAATTAATCATTTCTTACTATATAATATCAGCATAAACAAATCATTTAAAGAAATGTTTCAACAGTATAATTCCTACATTTCTCTATTTGGAGTACTAGGTCTCTAAAATGCCAGACAAAGATAATATATAATTATGTTCATACAGCCACCATCACCAAGCTCTTTTCAATCACTAGAAAATTATCGTAGCATTAAATTTGCACATACACTACACAGATGTCCAAAGAATGCAGGGATCCTTTATTTTCTGTAGCTCCCCGTGAGGAGAAACAGTCACTGGGATTGGAAGGGAATTTTAACAATAGATCATTATCTTTATTTTAAATAGTATCTTTCAATTAAAAATAAAAAACTCTAATGCATTAATATTCCCTTAATCCAAAATTAAACTGCCTACAGGACTCTTTCTCCCTTTTACTTTCCTCCTTAAACCGGTATTGATACTGCAGCAGGAAGTCTAGGGAGGCCCGATAGCCAGCCTTAGCCTACTCTGTCCTCTTACCAGATTCTTGATTCTGCCACAGGAAAGAATTCAGGAGCAGAGTGACAGTAGGAAGTGAAAACAGGTTTAATACAGAGAATAATAAGGACGAACTTTGCAAGGACAGTGTGGCCTGGCTCCAGAAACTGAGTGGGGCCTGCACTAAGTTTAATACAAAAGTCAGAAACATACACTTAAAGTTTAGTACAAAGTGCAGGCTGGCTCAAAAGAGTGAGTAGCTGCCTGCTAAAAGCAAGTTTAATACAAAAATAAAGCATATACAACTCACTGGCAAAGTGCTGGTTGGTCCCAGGGAAAGCAAGCAAATTGCTATCTAATATGTATTAATGATATCTAATGAACATTCAAGCAAGGGAATGATTCCCAGTTATGTAACCTAGTATTGCACATGCTCAGTTGGTCTGTTTTTAGAATGTGCACGTTAGTCAGATTGCACCACATGCACTGAATACATTCACGAATATTTGGTGCTCTGTAGTGCCTCTAGTGGAAGGTCACTCAAAGGATAAATTCTACTTTATTGAACATGCTCGGCCATTAGGATTACATAATTCTGGATAAACTCCTCTCTATTGAGCATGCTCAGCCACTCTATTTACATGCATCTGCCTCCTGTGCTCTCAATCTCCCCATGCTGGTACTGAAAATAGGTGCAATAAGCAACAATGACTTTCCTCTAGGGGAGGGCTTAGAGGAAGGGCCTGAGACCTTGGGGAGTGGTTTGAAACTCAGAAGTGTGTCCTGAAACCTGAACCCATGGAAACTCAGCTCTCCTATCTCAGTATCAGTTACTAGGAGAATTTTTATAGTTCTTAAAATATGAGGCAAGAGTTTCCTCAGTCTTATGTGGTCCTTTTATCAGCCTTTTTGTTCAGGGAACTAGTTAATGTGTCTTAGATCTTTTTACTCACCTCTCCACCAATGTGTTACCCCCCATCACAGTGAAGAGTGGTTAGCCTGTGTATGAGTTTCCCAGGGCTCTGAATAGAGTATAAGGCTAAAGCTATTGTGTTTTCTCCTTTCTCCCCAACATGTCTAATATAATCCCTATGATGCCCAGGCACTAGCCTGGAGAAGGGAAGTCAGGGAACAGGTATTTGACCTCTACTTCCATCATCTCTGTTGGCTTCTTTTTCCCTCCATCCAAGGTCAATAAGGGCAAGCAGGCTCTCTCTTTCTTGTCTGTAGGACAATGACAGTCCCTGCATTATTCCAATTTGGTACTATTCCTGGCATTTTATAAAATTCTATGATCTTGTTAGTGATCCTGTCCCCAGATATGTTAATGAAATCCTCTTCTCAACAAAGTATGGCTTTTAAGCCTATTTTCATGTTATTGACTCAAAAATCCCACTCTGAACATGAAATGCTAAATGTTGACTCCTTCTTTCTCTTGGCATCTTTCCTGTGTCAGACTCTGTCCTGAAGAAAAATAATGCCTGTGGAAGAATGGAGAGAGAAGAGCCACAAAAAAGGAAATTTAAAAAGATAAAAACATACTAATGCATTTCAAAATCCATTATTCACATTTCAATTAGAACAAGTCAATGCTTCATTTATCCAGTAGTAAAAGGCCACACACGCATTGTTGTGATCAATTACAGCATCAAGTTAAATGCATTTAGCCATCAGGAAGGCTAATCAATGCGTAAGAAAAATAAGGTAGATTGTAATACAAGTTTAACCATAAGAAAATAGAAAGGGAGAGGTGAATATATTTAGAGAATATATGTATGAGAGATGTTATAACAATCTGAAGATTTTGGAAATGTAATGATTTCCTTATACTCTAGAAAATTTTAGACAAAGTATACTAATTTATAACCCATTTTTAAAAATGTTAAATTTAGCATATGTAACAATTAGATTCACAAATAAACAATGGATTGAACATAATACAATTTTTATTCTGCAAACAAGTACAAGGTAGACATTCAATGTGGTATATGTGGCCTGCAAAATTGAAAAAGTCCATCAAGCATTAAGACTGTTTTGTAATATGTGGTACAAGATGGAGCAACTTGCCGTCCCCCATCGAGGGGGTTGTTTCCATGCACTATCCCCTCCTTCCCTTTAGTACTTGTATTTTATAAAAATGTTGTGTGAGAGCTGTCTTTAAGTAACACAATAATTACCTGGAACCATGACTGAATTTAAAGAGTAGTTAACACAGCACAGAAATGGAGAGTGTAACTATTCCATAGATAGATACAATTTGCTTCTACTTACTTTGGGGGGGAAGGAGAACATCTCCCCTCATTTGTATGAAGAATAGTTGCACTGTGTTGGGTAGAAACATGGAATTGCAAGTATTTGTATAAAGCTTTCCATAGATGCTGCCTACTCAAGGGTGGATTTGCTAGTTCTGATGCCATTCTCTGTCACCCTCCAACCCATCCTTCCATATTCACTTTGAGATGTTGCAGCTGAAACTGCAAATCACATTTCTGCTTTGGGCTGACTCCCTGTTGGCTCAGCTGATATTTGGCAGAAGAGAGAGACTCAAAGCTGCAGGAGGGAAAGTGAACTTGTTCTATCCTGTTTGTCTTGTGTTTGCTTCCTGTTTGCTTTCTACTCCTGTGAGCATCATCTTATCACTTTTTAAAAATATTTCCAACAAGAAAAGCTACAGTGCCTGTTTTTAACAGTACTTGAATCCATTTTAAATTCTTTGCAACACTTTTAGAATCAGCTCATTATACTTCCCTCAAAGGCCCCACCAGCCATCCATTGCCTTCCTTGGAGACGTGGATTCAGTTCCATGGGGCCTCTCCTGTGACCTTCTAATTTTTCAGTTCCCTTTGTTTTCCCAAAGCTAGGAGTGGTAGTTGCTTCCTGAATTTAATGTCTTTGTGATACCTTAGTGTTCTTTTTTTGCCTTTTCAGTTAACTAGATAAAAATTACTTTTGTTAAATTGTCTCTTTTAAAATATAAATCCTCTCTTTTAAAATACCACACTAATACAAATGGTAAATTTTTGTGCATGTTCTATGTGTGCTGAAAAATAAAATATATGGTACATTTTGGGGGAATGATGTTCTATATAACAATAACAATATGTTTCAGACATTTTCTAAAAATGTTCCATATATTAGTTAATTTAACTTAAAAAAATAAGAAAGTAAAACCTGGGTAGTAGGTAGGTGAAATTATAAACCCCATTTTACAGGCAGGAAAACTAAGGCACAGAAAAAATAAGTAACTCATCCAAGATCACACAGCCATTAAGTGTTGGAAATGGAACTCCAGTCTTGAAATCTGTCAGTATATTACTCTTAGCTGCCACAGGCAATATATGTTTACTGGTTCAATGTCATTGCAATCAGGGTGTAGTTAAAGAAATGGAAACCCGCCTACATGTTTCAAGCAGCAAGGGATCTACTAGGGAGAATTAGGTTCTTACAAACTCATTGGATGAATGAGAGGAGCAGAGGAGTCACTGAAATTTTGACTTAACAGTCATGCTCGACACTTTGGTAATCCAGAATTCAGGAAATTATTGCCACCATTCATAATTCTGGAAACTACTGCTGTCACTCCATCACTATTGTTGACACAGCTACCCTGAAGCAGATACTTTACAATGGGATGCCAATTCTCTTCATGTACCACTCTTTCCAATTTTTCATTGCCTCTAGACTCACAACTAACATCAAATCCCTGTATGCTGCAGGTGTGGTAGGCTAAATAATGTCCCCCTCCCCCAAGATATCACAACCTAATTCCCTGGACCTGTGAATATGTTACCTTACATGGAGAAAGGAGCTTTGCAGATGTGATTAAATTAAAGATCTTGAGATAGGTAGATTGTTCTGGATTATCTGGGAGAACTCAATGTGATCACAAGGGTCCTTACAAGAGGGTGGCAGGTGGGTAGGATTCAGAAAGAGATACTCAGAGATGCTGCACTGCTGGCTTTAAGGGGCCATGAGCCAAGGAATGCAGGAGACCCCTAGAAGCTAGAAAAGGCAAGGAAATGGGTTCTCCCCCTAGTGTCTGAGGAAGGAACACAGTGTTGCTGACTATTTTAGGACTTTAGATATCCAGGAGTCTATGAGAACAAATTTATATTGTTTGAAGACCTAAGTCTGTGGTGATTTGTTACAACAGCAACAGCAGACTAATACACCAGGGAAAAAGTACGAAGTCCCAGGAGGAGACAACTTATATTCAAAAGGAATTGCAAGATTTTGCTATATAATGTAGAGAAATCTAGGGAATGTGTATGGGATAACCCAACTAAGCCATGTTCCTTCTCCAATCTAGTACTTTTTAAATCCACCCTCACACACCTACCTCAGAGGAGGTTCTTAGTGGGTCTTTATGCAAAGCTGAGGCAGCTCATCAGAAAGGAGAGGTGGCCTCTGCTGACAAGGGAGGTTCTATAAGATTTGTAGGTTCAGGTTTCTCAGATTCATTCCATGCCAGCCTAACCTCTACATTCCTAATTTCAGGGTGCCACCACTTCTCAATCAACCCCATACTTTCACATTAAAGTCTTAGCGAGCCTGGATAATTTTGCGACTGCAGGATCAGACTCTGTCCGACTTGGTACTATGTAGGCACATTCTCAGTTGCCACTGGATGGTATCTCCACTTTCCCCCAAGCATGTTGTGCTTTCCCACCCATCACATTGTTACTCAGGTGTGTCCAGCTCCCTCCTGCCCATCATGTGGACTCTATGCTCTGCTTAACAAAATTTCACCTGCCTTTCAAGATACAGTTCATATTTCATTTCCTTTTTGACTTCTTTCCTCTGTGAAGCAGGTTCACCATGCACAGGTAGGCAGCAAGGGACAACAGAAGCCCACAATTCACAGCAAGCCAGCACCCCCAAGGCTCAGGAAAGCTGCCCAGGGCGGATGGAGTCTCCTCCATGCATGCCCCATGTCGCAACACAGCTGAGAGACTCCGAAAGCATTCTTTTTGGGTTTTTATATCCCCAGGGAACTGGAATCACTGAACTGAAGTGTTGCAGGATATCCTGCTCTCAGAGAAACAAGGACAAAGCCCAAGCTGTTCCAGACAGTTCCTTCTTATCTCAGATTCTGCATTCACAGAACATTCCACAGCTGTCCTGGGAACTATAAGCAGGAGGTGGGGAGAGCCGGGTCACCTAAGGCCATCTGGGCACCTGTACTCCTACTCCTCAATTTATCTTTAGAACAATCTATACTCGTATTATAACTAACATCCATTATACTTAATGTCCCTTAAATGATTTTAGTGTTTGATTATATAGAAACTTATTGTCTACAGCCACAGCTCCCCGAATGCACCTGATCTCTTCTGATCTCGGAAGCTATATAGAAACTTACTGCTACTTACTCTCCCTTGTTAAGTAAACTTAGTTATTCAATTGTGCCTATCAGTGCTCACGAAGGGTAGAAACTCAATAACTCATGGTTGAATAAATAAAGGTAATATAATAAATAGAGGTGGGCAGTTTCTGCTAATTCCTAAATGAAAGAAAGGTTTACAGAGTTTTTTCTAAATTTCCAAAGTAGGATTGGCTGAGATTGTAAGCTTTTGGCTCACCAAGGCATTTCAATTTTCTTTACAAATTATATTGCTTTACATGAAGGTTTAAATTTCCCAGAGAAACAATTTATTTACAAAAAGCATTAGGGAGCAATTAAGAATTTGCTGAAAATTTTATAGGTGAGATGGAGGAAATCAAACTCATTAACAAATTGGGTAAGTTCTCATTAGCTATGTCTGGTCTCATGAAAGTCTCTTTAGCCATGCTAGTGCAACACCTAGAATCCCTCCTCTTCCCTCTCCTCACATTTTATTTTGCAGAGTTGCTTCCTCTTTCAAATAGGAACATGGGAATGAAATTGAGATGCTTTTGCTCTTAAGCTTATGAAAATATCTTACTCAGCAAAACTGCTTTCTCTACAATTGAATTATTGCTCTAGTTGCTAAGAAAATAAATATACATTAAAGCTGTTACAGAACCATAGATGGCTTTATCTAGGTTTATATGCATAGATGGTTATAGCTATATATTGGCTGATGTTTCTTGCTTATACAATTTTATTTACCTTTAACAGTCACACCTAAGTTGCCTTTTGAGACATTAATTTTTGTCTTGCTTTACTATGTCTCAGTTCTCTTTAATATTTACCATAATCCTTTTTCTTCATTTTAATCAGCTCTTTCCATACCCCTGATTCTCTTCCTTCTGCACTGAAACAAATCTATTTCCATTAATTCTTCTGGATTTTTAATTACTTTGTAGTTTTATACACAGGTCTAGATATTTTATGAATTTGCATGAAGAGTATTGGGAAATGATTCAATAAGGAGCAGTTATTTCTGTAATCCATGGGGTGAATCTTCCTTCATCTCCTGCATGTTCATATTTCCTCCACTTCATTAACTTGGTGTGCCACATCAACTTTGGTTCCTGTGAGCTTCTATTTTCTCCTTCAATTAATGACAAAGAGCAGTGAGTGGTAAAATGCTGGGTAAACACACCAAGGGGCACCGCATTCTGCACTCACCACCCACCTCCAGCACAGCAATGAGAAGGAAGAAAGTGTGGACTGAGCAAATTATGCCAATGTGGAAAACCAAAAAGGTACTGAAGGAAGACAGATTTGTGATCCACAGAAGTTGCATGTTTCTATAACAAAGAAAAGGAAAAGCAAGTGGCTAGGAGAATACAAATGATAAATGCAAAAAATCACAAGGATTTATACCTTTCCCTTAAATGACTCTTACAGCAACAATTATTTTAAAATAAAATTTCCTATTTTTATGCCATATTTGCATTAAGTAAAGTCATCGCTGTGAGTATTATGATTTTCAAATTTGATCTATTACACCCTACCTCCAGAAACCTTTGGTAAATTTATGTATCTAACACATCTCTCAAAGAAAATATAAATTAACCCCAGTTACCTACTACTTTGTCATTTATTCAGTCACTTCTTTCCCTTGGATTTTAACATAGAAATTACAATGGTCATGTATGATGACTTTGCCTTCCTTACAAAATTTAGTTGAAATAAAACACTAAACATCAAGTCTAATTTACAGGTGCCCTGGAACACAGAAAGGGCTGACACAGCAAGACCAGAAAAGTGGGGAATCCCTGAAAGACATAAAACAGACAGGAAAGAAATTAATCCCAAAATTTATAAGATTTGAAAACTCTGAATTTCCAAAAATTTGATATAGGTGAACTCAAGAAAAAAAAAAAGCCAGCTTTTGAGCAGAACCTTAAAATAACCACAAGATTAGAGAGCGTAGCAGGGACTGAATGAAATACAGGTAATAAAAGTAGCAGAAGAACTGAGGCAGTCTGAGTCACTGACTGGTATTTACCCTTGGGCCCTTCTCCAACCCCCTCTCACACCACCCATGAATGGTTGTTTTTCACCCAGAAACAGTCACCTGACACATGTCCCCACTGCCCACTCCCATTCCTGTACAATCAATGGAGGTGGGGTTTCCAAATCAGAATTTCTATTTAATGCCTGGTAAACGTATTATTTGGGGGTATTATTACTATTTAAATTTCTTAACACGGATGGAGAAATAGAGAATTAAAAACTAATGCTTGAAAATAAGAAGTTAACTATTAGCAAAATAGAACTCGGTAACAGTACTTTCAAGTTACTAGCAGAAGACAAAAAGAGTTAAAAAAAAAAAATCTGAATCCAGCAAATGAGTGGAAAAGGAAAAAAGAAGAAACACACTATAAAAAAATACAATTTTTTTTTTAAATAGAAAGAATAAAGTCAGATGTTCTTCCTCTCCTCCCTCCCAAATCCCGCAGTGCACTGCTATCAGTACTTCCTTCCCCTGCATATGTGGGGATGAAGTTCTTAAGATACCTCAGGACACTGAGTCCAAAAGTCAAACCACTTGAGTCCCACAAGCCAGTTCTTAGGCTGGTGCTTATCAGAGTAAGAACAGAAGGCTGAATTTGGGTAATAAAAATTAAACTTATATGCACTACAGTGGGCAACTGTAATTAGAATATCACCAAATACGAACGCCCAAGTCTTAATTGCCCTTTTTCTCCCTATGGCACCCGAGGGTGACTTAGCGCCTCCTCATCCTTGCCCTTCCTTTCTTGTAATGCTTCTCAGGCCTATTGCCTCCACTTTTATATTTAGCTGTGTTCATTACACAGGAAATGACTTCATTACCGTCTTCCTTCGCTTTGGGGATGCTGGAGCAAAATTTCACCCAGCTTTCTGCATCATTAAGTTTTGCCTATTTGGGCTACCAGGAAAAGGTCGTTGAGTTGAAGCTAATCTTGGACATCACACATCTGTAAAGGCCTGGTTAATCCTACATAGACATTTCTTATGTGTGCATGTTACTAGCGAAGCAGTATTGGAGTTTAGCAGAGATGAGCATGGAACAGAATTGATCGGGCTTCTGCTCCTTACTCGTGGTGGGCCTGAGTCTCTGGGTCCACAATGGTATTCTGAGCAGCCTTCAGCCTCTGAAAACAGGCTGCTTGACATAGGGCACAGGGGAGGAATAAGGTTCCCTTCTCCCAGGCAGTGGTTCCTTTTCTGCTTGTTTTGTTGGTGAGCAGAACAGGAAAGCAATGTGGGTATGTTAACCACGAGATTTGTACTTACTCCAGCTTGACCAGAGTCTATGGGAGAAGCAATAAGTAGGAGCAGTCAGAAGCCTTCCAGGTGTGCAGAGACAATACTCTCAAGTTGACCCTTGAACAATGGTCACATTCCTTACCTTTGCCCTGATTTTTAGTCTGCATTATGAACCCAGTTCCTCTCTAGACCATCCCCCAAATGCAAACTAGAGAGAGAGGCAGGTAAACAAGTCTTGTACTGTCTTTGAGTTACTATGTACTTCATTTGCATATGCTTGTTTACTCATTATCACACCCTTAATATACGGTACAGTTTCTGTGATTTAGGGCATCCTGAAAATCTTCACTGAGGTATAATTTTTTACTGAAGTATAATTGACATAAAACAAGCTGCACATATTTAAAGTACAATTTGGTAAGTTTTGACATGCATACACTCATGAAACTATAATCTAAATTGTGATTACGAACATGTCCATAATCCCCAAAAGTTTCCTTGTGCCCCATTGTCCTTTCCTCCCACATTCAATCTTCAATCAACCACCCATCTGCTTTCTGTCACAATAGATTACTTTGCATTTTCCAGAATTTCATACAAATGGAATCATATAGTACGTACCCTTTTTGTCTGACATCTCTCCCTTGTCAAGATTATGTTGAAATTCACTTAAGTTGGTGCATATATCAGTACTTCATTCTTTTTTATTGCTGGATAGTAGTCCATTGTATAAATTTACCACAATTCTTTTTTTGTTTTTCACTCACTTGTTGATGGACAAGTGAATGTTATTTCCAGACTTTGGCTATTACAAATAAGCTGTTCTGGACATTTGTGTACAAGTCTTTGTATGGGAATGTGCTTTTATCTATCTTGAGTGAATACTTAGAAATAGAATGGCTGGGCCATAGGGTAGGTATGTATTTAACTTTAAGAAGTTGTTAGTTTTCCAAAAATGTTATACCATTTTCCATTCCTACCAGCAGTATAAAAGGGTTTCAGTTCATCTATATCCTTGTGAACAGTAGGTATAGTCAGTCTTTTTAATTTTAACCATGGAACATTATCTGAATGTGGTTTTAATTTGAATTTCCAAAATCACTAATGATATCAAACATCTTTCTGTGTGCATCTTTTCCATCCAATATCGTTTTTGGTGAAGAGTATATTCAAATCTTTTGTCCATGTTTTATCAGGTTGTTTTCTTATTATTGAGTAGTAAGAGTTTATATATTCTAGTCATATATATACAGAAAATATACTCTCCTGACATTTGGTTTGCCTTATCATTTTTGTGCTATGTCCTTTGAAGAGCAAAAGTTTTCAGTTTTGAAGAAGTTCAGTTTATTGGATTTTCTTTATAGTTCATATTTTTGTAACTTCATTGAGAAATATTTGTCAAGTCCTAGTCATTAAGACTTTTTCCTACGTTTTCTTCTAGAGGATTTATGGTTTTATCTTACATTAGGCCATTGATCCATGTTAATTTTTGTATATGGGTAAATTTAAGTCTCTGTTTTTTCTTTCCCTCCCTCCTTCCTTCCTCCCTCCCTCTCTCCCTCATTCCCTCTTTCCCTCTCTCTTATTCTCTCT
>NW_007727530.1:308367-315278 GCF_000696425.1 Galeopterus variegatus
GGCAACACTGAGGGTTGCGATCCGTTGCCGGACACGGAAAAAAGACAAAAAAAAGAAAAAAAAAAAAAAAATCAATTGATTATATATGTGGTCTAAAGTTTCAGCATTTTAGCTCTAATTGTAAACTCGCTATGGTATCATTGGCTCCCCTCTCTCTGATCATTAAAAGAATATAAATCATTTTTTACTCCTTTCTCTATTTTTTTTTTTTTTTTACCATTTCTCTGCCATAGTTAGCAAACTGTCACTTAATATTAGGTTAAATAAATAAATTTTTATATAAACGGAGTCACAAAATATATCACTCAAAATACATTTCAGAGATGTACCAAACCCATACAGTGAATTGCATCCTAAAAAGTGATAGAACATAATGAACCAGGTTGGGCAGAAAAATCAATTAAATCTACAATGGAATTGCATCTTATGGGCTATTTAGAGTCTTTGGTCAGTCTATAAAGTAAATATTGCTTATCATCAATATTACTCTTTAAATCTCTTTAATTGCTAAAAAAATAAAGTGTTTATAATTTTCTCTAAATCTGTAAGCATTACCTCTTAATAATTTCATAATATCTAGCTTTCCTCCATTATTAGAACTATCTATACTTAAGAGTTAATTGGCTTGTTTACAGATGCCATGAAGTATTTAAAAAGCATACATATGTCTATGTGTGTGTACATACAATGAAATTTGTAAAAGTTAAATATATGTAAAGCAGGCTCACTCTTACTAAGTACAAATAGTTATTGAAAAAATTTAGATTACATAAAAAATGTTAATAACTACATAGAAATAAAATTTGAGGTATTATAAGAAAACACAAGACCTAGTAGTGATATTTCTGGTGAAAATACACTTCAGGTTCTCCATAGCAAAAGCATATTGGTTAATTCTCACTGGCATTTATAAAAAATGTTTCAAAAATATAAGCATAACCATTAGAGAACAGTAAAAGTATGTTTCACTTCCTAAACTTTAGAGGAAAATAAAGCCCTCTATCAGTTCACTAAGAGACGAAGAGAATTGAAAGAGAGATACAAAATAAAGGTAAAAAAAGTACAGAATAAATAGCGCTATTTATATGATCAAATATATCAGTTACCAAAACTAAAATAAATGCATTGAATTCAAGTAAAAAAACAGAAATTTTAGATTGAGTATATACATATATATAATCTAGTTAGGTGCTATTTATAAAAAATCAATATAATTAAATGATCAAGAAAATTTAGAATTTGAAAAGACAGAAAAATATTTCAAGCAAATAGAACAAAAGGAGAACTAAAATTGAGGTAAAATTTACATCAGCTAAAAGGATTCAAAGGCAAAAGCATTAAAAAGGAAAAAAGTATTTGCTAATCACCAAGAAGATATATAGGGTTAAATTTTATGTATCTAAAATATTGCATGAAAATAAAGAGTTCAGAAACAAAAAAAGTTGAGAAATCCATAATCTTAAGAGAAGATTTAAAAATACTCCTCATAAATTTGTAGTTCAAATAGACAAAAAGTAAATAGAGACAGATGATATAAGTAAATAAAATAATAAAATGCATATTTATAAATCTACTATAAATATGTAATTTAATGAAGAACATAAACATTAAATACCTGGAAGCATGTTATTTCCTTGGATAGGAAATCCTGTTGAAATTTTGTCTATATGTAAGCACATATATACACACACTAAATTATAAATGCAGATTAAAATTTATGTATGTTGTATTTTATATTAAACCCTGTCTACATCTTCCCAGATTTCTTCTCTTTAGCATCTATTGTCCTCATGAGTTTTTTGCCCACCTTCTCTCATTTCCCCTGAACTTGTTTGGTCTTAAGTTTGTCCTCCTTATTTATCTTTCTGAATTACTGTTCTTCTAACAATTTTTTTTTTCCATTTTTAAATTTTGTATGCTAGTCTCTCAAAATTCTTTTCTAAGTGTATTTTAGTAATACCAGATGTTGCTTATCTTTCTGAATTACTGTTCTTCTAACAATTTTTTTTTCCATTTTTTAATTTTGTATGCTAGTCTCTCAAAATTCTTTTCTAAGTGTATTTTAGTAATACCAGATGTTGTCTGTAGGGAAAAATACATATCCCCTTAATGGCATAAGGGATAAAATCTCTGAAACTGGTTAGGGAGGGAAATTCTGGTTAGGAATTTGTTTCTCATGACTTGAATCTCATTGTATGGATTACTGGCTACTCTCACTAATTAATGCATAATACCAATTCAAATCATTGACAAATGTGAGCGAGCACACATTCACACACTTTCCTGGGGGTCAAATAGCAGCCCATTTTATGTGTGGCAGGGTTTTTCTCCCTTTCCCTCATTATCCTTCCTAAACTATGCAAATACCAAGGCTAGCTTCCTAGAAGAGGAGATTCAGTAATGTGAACTGAAGCAAAGGAGTAGAGATTCTAGCATACCAGACTTCGCAGTTCGTCATATTGACCCACAGGGTCAGAAGTACTTTTCCCAGTTCCATAGATTTTCCCCTTCCCACCTCACTACTCCAGGCCTCACCCAGAGTGGAATTAGCTGGACCTGAATGACTAATTCTGGATTGAATGCTGATATAGTTTAGGTATGTTTGCCCCTTCAAAACTCATGTTGAAATTAGATCCCCAGTGTGGCAGTGTTGGGAGGTGGGACCTAGCGGGAGGTATTTGGGTCTTGGGGGTGGACCCCTCATGAACAGATTAATGTCCTCCCTGGGATGGATGGGGATGAGTGAGTTCTCCCGCTATTCATTCCCTGGAGAGCTGGTTATTAAAAAGAGCCTGGCACCCCCTCTCCCTCTCTTGCTTCTCTCCCGCCATGTGATCTCTCACACACGCCAGCTCCCTTTGGCTATCCGCCAGGAGTGGAAGCAGCCTGAGGCTTGCTCCAGATGCAGCTGTTCCAGAATCATGAGCCAAATAAGCCTCTTTTTAAATAAATTACCCAGTCTCTGGTATTCTGTTATAGCAACATAGAAGCAGATTAATACAAATGCCAAGAAGAGACCAAACCCTGGGAGTTAAAGTGGTTAGAAGAATCACAGGGCTGGAGGAATGGCTGTAAAATGAAAAAGAAGCCCAAGAGGATGGGTTCTCTCTTTCAGTAGTGGGGCCATCCAGATGCAGGCCCCAAAACATGAGCAAGCAACACTTTGAAAAGATGGGATGAGTTAAAAAGAGTGGACAAGCAGCCCGTGAATACTCACCCACCCATGAGCTCTGCATTAAAATGAAACCTAAGACTTGAATCCAAAGTACTTGGGTACTTAACAGGGAACAGTAAGGTTTTTATGGATGATTCTAACCTCCTTCCCCCTAGGATAGATTTATAAGTTAGATAAATATATCCTATATTCATATTATATAAATCCTATCATACCGTACAGATCATTTATCTATCTTTTATTTGACTTCCTACTCTGTAATGGACATCTTTCTGTCTGTATTTTTTATTCATTCAAGTCATTATCAATGTGGGGAGGACCTGAGTTAAAACTTTGGTTCTACCAATCATTAGCTGTAAAGCCTTAGAAAAACAGTCTCTACACTCTTGTTTCAGTTTCCTCATCAATAGAATGAAGATATTAACACAAGTCTTAGAGAGCATCTGATGCAGGTAACCTCTTACTTATATCACTCAAATCTACTCAAGACTCTCATTAAGTTTATCCCATTCTGCCACTTAATCTTCAAGGTGGTAGCCAGTCATAATTTTTAAAGAAAATACTTATAAGATGTGGATTAGTAGGACTAGTTACATTCTTTCCTGCAGCAGTTAGTACCAAGGCCACAAATAATACTCATCATTTCTTTCTTCTACCACCCATTGTAGATGCCTCTCACTTTAGCTAATACCTCTGCTAGTCTAGGTTGCTTGACTCTTAGGTAACCCAGGTCTTCATCCTTGAGTGGTCTGAACTCTTGTTTGTGCTCCTATCAGGTTGCTATAATGTCTTGCATGAGCATCACCAGGCATGGAAGAAATAAGTGGCTCCTCAGTGAACCCTCCGAATTCCCAAAATACTCTAAGTTATCCCAATTATGCAGCAGCAACTTTTATCTCCTTGTGATAAGCAGGGTCAATTATTCTTACTGATGTACTGAATTCCTTTTTTGTCTGCTGATCTATTGATATGATACTCATACATCGAAAATGACTAAGCTGAAGTCATAGGTTTAGGTTTAATGGAACTGTACTCATATAATAGATGTAATCTGGTAGATGTAATCCCATGTCTTCAGGAACTGGGACCTCTAAAGTCCAGAGTACCTCAATAAATCAGGAACTTTGAGCCCTCAGATAGTAGTGGTAGCCAAGGTGCTATGGGTAAGTTGGGAAAAATATACATAAATATGTATCAATACCAATAAACCCAAATTGTTATTCCCTCTAGGCTGAAAGAGGTCCTATTTATTCAACTTGCCTAGTAGTTGTTTGGTTTCTTGAGGAATGATTCCATATTGAGAGTACAGCACTAAGCTTTTCTATTGGTAGATTGACATTCAGCACTGGTAGTAACTATGTCAGCCTTGGCAAGAGAAAGCACATGCACAACCTTCATTTCTGACTCCCTGGCTACTTCATTTAAAGGCCAATTTTTCAAGCACTGTGTTGCCATGGACAGTGTCTGGGTGCCTTTCACTATACCACAAATTTACTTACCCTTCTATTCGTCCAGTGCCTCCTCTGCAGTGTGCAAACATTGACATGAGACATAACGATCTGCACACTTTGTTTTACTTCAATGGGTCTTTCCACCTGTCTTCAATATTTTATTCTTGCTTTTTCCAGGTAATTGACCAATTGACCAAGCCATTTGTTATGCCTACAAGTCTATGCACATCTTTAGCTCAGACTAAAGATCTTTGGCCTGATCTTGAAGTCTTGCTTTTTCCAGGTAATTGACCAATTGACCAAGCCATTTTTTATGCCTACAAGTCTATGCACATCTTTAGCTCAGACTAAAGATCTTTGGCCTGATCTTGAATGTATCATTTCCATCCTATGCATCACCCCTCAATCTTATTACACAGTGGTTCTGACAATACACAAATGATGAAGGCGTTTCCACCATATCATTACTTGATGTTCCATAGTCAAATGTCAAGGTCTTGTTAGGACCCTGTAGCATGCTAGGAGCTACTTTTCAAATGATGAATAGTTCTCTGCTCCAGATGGCATGGTCTTGCTCCAAAACTGTAGCGCATCTGTGCTAGGACTCTTCTCCTGGGGCTTGCAGAAACCGTACATGGCATCTTTATCTACCACAGAAACCTCTAGCACCATACCATCTGCCATGACATATGGACCAAACAGCAGCAGTGCTTGTAATGCAGCCTGAATCTACCAAAGACCTCCACTCAGGGCTGGCAGCTCTCCACGTTACCCAGTAAATGGGTTCACATTGTCTGCCATAATTCATCTCTCTTTTGCAGAGACCAGACTGGTAGGTTAAATGCAGATATAATGGGAACTTTTAACCTTCAGCATTTTCGAGAGTGGCACTAATCCCTGCTGTTCCACATGCGGTGGAGTGTTGCTTCTGATCTGTTATCTCGGCTGGGCTTAGCAAGTTCAGGAGCTTCCACTTGGCCTTTCTTCCCCTCTGGCTCTTACTCCACAGGCCAGGGAACTAACGTGAGGGTACTGCCAGCTACCAAGTGTACCCAACCCAATTACGCACTCAGGGGCCAGGGAGATGACATATTGGCCCCATTGTGAGACAAACTCTGAGCCAAGGCACTGTTCATCATCGACCTCTGCATTCTGACAGGGAAGCCATGGTGGTGTTTTTGTTTCCTGTGTTGGAATCAGCTCAGACAGTATATCCAACAACCCCTGAGATTTGAATATCCCCTTTTTCCCAGTCATGCACATTGCCTGAAGAAATGGTCACAAGTCCCTAAGTCCCTTGGGAGAATGACTGGGGAAATCACTATTTTAAACATTGCATAGACATTTCAAGGTCCTTCGTCAAGGGGACTCAGTCTTTTCTTAGATCTATGGGCTTCAGGTCCAAGAATAGGTTCAGATCTGGAAACTGCACAATGGATCATGACTTTTCCCCCACCCTGTGGCTGGCGTAAGCCTCTGCTCCTATACTCGTGATCGTTTTTTATTATAGATATTAAGCAATACTCTTGTTGGCTTCCCATACATCTTGATTCTAGGATAACCATTGTCTGTAAGTCATTACCATTGGTTCTTAGGTTAGGGATTCCTGGTTGTTTCTGACGGTGCTGCTCATTGCAGAAGTCGTGTCCATCTTGACTGATAATTTGGTGCTGCCACCTGGCCTTGGCCAGTCTGGAATCAATCCTATCATCTCCAGGGAGCCCAGTTTCATAAGGGTATGAAACTTACTCTCAGTCCCACCTAAAGAGGACAGCACTGCTGAGCTTCTCAACAGCTCTGGTTCCCCTTTACTAGCATCTTCCTAGGGTAGAGTGAAGTGGAGTTTGCTGTCAGACCTTCAGGGGAACACAGTCACTTATTCTCTGGTGTCACGTAATAAATCCATTCTTAAATGATTTGTTTTCTGAGCCTTTTCTCAGTACTCATTTATGGAGATTTATCTCATCAATGATATCATTGTGATATCATTTTTTCCAACTTCGAGGAGCTATATCAGCAGCCTATTAGGAATAAATGTAGGTCTCATTGCTCGGGCATTAAACCTTAAATCACAGGATAGCCTCATTGCTTCATAGCATGCTCTTTTGGTCCCTGCCCATGTACACTAGCCAGATCCTGAAGTATTTTATATGAAAATCCATTTCTCCAAAGCAGTAAT
Source organism: Galeopterus variegatus (assembly GCF_000696425.1). Taxonomy (NCBI): domain Eukaryota; kingdom Metazoa; phylum Chordata; class Mammalia; order Dermoptera; family Cynocephalidae; genus Galeopterus; species Galeopterus variegatus. The sequence continues at coordinate 315,173 of NW_007727530.1, forward strand.
AGTACTTTCCATGCTGAGGCTGAATCTAGTCAGTGGTCTAGAAGCAATGATGGAGCTGGGGCATGTCACAAAGAAGGGCAGCATCATCTTACATGGCATAGTCCTC
>NW_007727530.1:315606-316552 GCF_000696425.1 Galeopterus variegatus
GGCATTAAACCTTAAATCACAGGATAGCCTCATTGCTTCATAGCATGCTCTTTTGGTCCCTGCCCATGTACACTAGCCAGATCCTGAAGTATTTTATATGAAAATCCATTTCTCCAAAGCAGTAATAGTACTTTCCATGCTGAGGCTGAATCTAGTCAGTGGTCTAGAAGCAATGATGGAGCTGGGGCATGTCACAAAGAAGGGCAGCATCATCTTACATGGCATAGTCCTCACATGAGGGCTTTACATCTTGGAGATCTCCAAGCAAGGAGAAGATGTTACAGAACAGAGACACTTCTGCTGGCTTAGACGGTTCAGGGTAAACCTGGGAATCTACATCTCAAGGACAGCCATCCACATATCCTCATTCCTTATATCAGGGTCTCAGTCCTCCTTTAGCATGGCTCTGACGTTAGCCTAAAAGACTTGCTAGGGCTGTTAATTCAGCCACCTTGTAAATCTGCCCATTTTAAAATCAGGTCTTAGGACTGAACTTTAAAATAGTCCACCTGCTGACATCAGGAATGAGGACCCCTTTAAATGGCACCCTGGAGGCCTTCTAGCACTCACACATGGACCTGAGTTGACAGTTAACCCATGAGACACTGTGCATATATAGCACAGCTTCACAGTACTTACGATTACCACTGCCTCTAGCTTGCTGAAATGCTGGAGACACTGTATAAGCCAGTGCATTGCCCCCACCTATAACTCTAATTTGATTTCACTGCAGGTGAGGGTCTCATTCATACATTCCTTAGGACTTCACCAGTCCCATCTCACTCCGCTAGCAATGAGACACTTATTGCCATCTAGCCGGTAGATGATCCAAATAAAGAGTCCCATTTCAAGATTCTACATCTACATCCTAGGGCCATTTCTGGTACCAATTATCTTAGTTTGGGTTCCTTCTGAAGCCAACTTTGAGGCAAGAATTCAAGTGTAA
>NW_007727530.1:318157-318955 GCF_000696425.1 Galeopterus variegatus
ACATTGTCCTTCTAGGAAGAAATATAAATTCCTCATAAAATGTGTAAGCAATTTTCTGAGGAACTTGGATGACATTAGGAGCTTCAGGTAGGCAGCTCTCGGCCAGGTGACTATCAGACATTTTTTTTTCCTTATATCTACTCTTATCTATTCATTCTCTTTTCCTGTGAAACGTCCCTGCCATAAAAGATTCTGTGATTGAGTTGTTCAGAACCCACTACCTCGTGGAAGGCCTGGCATGAAACTTTGGCATATATTCATAACGAAGTTCTTTAAAATGGGTTCTGTTCTGTTCTGTTTTCTATTTTTAATCCTGTGGTGCTAGAATTGAAGAGGGTCAATGTAAACACTTCTTTCTTCCTTGTCCAACTTATGAACAACTGAGACACAAATGCCCTTNCAAGCAAGTTACCACTGTAAATAACTAGGGCTGGATCCTGCTGGGAGCCAGTGTAAGATACATGGCCTCAAGTCTCCCATGTAAGGAGTAAAGGAGCTGGGGTATTTATACACCGAACCCCATAAGTAATTGCTTGGAGTCTCCTCCAGGAAGTTTTAATTCTCTGGCACTTCAGTGCTTGCAAGCAGAACAGGCTCAAACATCCAGAAGAATTTCAGGCAAAGGGGTACTTGCGCTAAAACTTGGGAAGCAGCCAACTTACAGTACAACGGTAATGTCTCAGGGAAGATGTTTGGGCACAACAGTGTCTACGGCAATTCACCTGTTCACCTGCATCAGAGGGTCATGAGATTTACATAAGTTGATAAATATCAAGTATTTGTAAATATACCTGGCAT
>NW_007727530.1:320336-321344 GCF_000696425.1 Galeopterus variegatus
GAAGAATCCTGGAATGTAGCAAGCATGAGAAGGTGGAGGGAGGTGACGGGGAACTGTTCCCCACTAATATAAGGATAAACTTGTTTTTCTTTAAAGAAACATCTTCAAATAGTATAAGTTTTGAGAATCCATTGTTAATAAACAAACCATAGTATAATGACTCACTAGGTATCTACACATTTGAAGGACTAAAGTGTGCTGCTTTTCTGTGATAATAAGCTCACTGAGTGCAGTATGCCTGGGAAAGAATGAAGAGCTGCTGGAATACACAGGAATACCTTCAGGATACTAGGATATGACTTAGAAAAGGTATAGTTGTTATCCTACGCAAGCACTGGGGAAACTGGCTTCAATAGAGTTTTAAAACCCAATAGGAAACAAAGACTATGCTATTGATTGAGTCACAATAATATTTCTAGCATACATTATGCATGATGGAATTTTTTCTACCTGCTGAGCTCATTCTCACTTTTTGTAGGGTTTGGTGGTTTGGCCAGACAGTTGATTTTCTAAGACACATATGGCTATGTCATTAACGGTCGTTCCTGAATGTTTTGGCTATTGCCAAAGAAGTCTGCTGGCTTAAAAAAAAATCAGAATGCCATCTTGGGAAATATTACTCTTGCAGACTGTTGTTTATAGTCCAACTCAGTTATTCAGACAAAACTATTTTTTTAACATTGTGCACAAAATCTTTTGGGAGAAAATGCCGTGAAGAGTTTATGCCTATTTATATTTCAGGCTAGTCACTGCAAAGTCCATTACCTGTCTTGAGAGCATTGTCTTTTATTTATTTTCTTTCATATTTACAATACACTGATAATAGGTATCAAAATGCTTTTAAGTGTAGTTGTTCTTCCATCATATTTCCATCTTTGGATAAATGGAAAACACACTGAGAGCCTCTCCCTTAAAATTCTTAACAGAAAAAGGGACATGAGTAGAAACCCTAGTTCATTCCATTTCCCCCCTTTCTTCATTTTACCTTTTTGCTGAGCTTAGATTTTT